>NW_024468558.1:0-27004 GCF_001632365.1 Laetiporus sulphureus 93-53
CACTGAGCTCACCAGCTCCTTCATATATCTCTCACCCTTTCCTGCATCTGCCACATCGACCAGTAAGTCAACAGGCTCTTGCACCACATAGGGTTCAGGGGGATTCCTTTGGGATCAGGGGGATCAGGGCGGCACGTTCCACGTGACTGTCCCTTTTTTAGTCTTTTTGATCTCTTGTCCGGTGTTACCGTGACAAGGGAGGTAATGTAGGATACAGCGAGTATGTACGAGCTTATCTAAAGACGTGCGCATAAGAAGTGCAGCACTCAAAGATATATAGCGAGTACCGAGCGCATGTCCTATTCGAAGAGTCGAGAAGGATTCGCGAAGCAATTAGGATCACATGTCCAAAGACGAGCGTGAGCAAGTCAAGGATGATTCAAGCAGCGCCAAAGGATCACATTTTCAAACCTTCCATTTTTCAACTTTTGCCTACATAGCATGCCAACCTAAAGGGCAATTGAGAGACCATTGCCAACAAGTATGAACAGCGTTGGGGAACACATCTACTTGCATACAACAATGCAAACATGGCAGCTATTCTATATAAAATCCTAAAAAGACATAGGCAACCTTTTGGGCACAAGACACAATCTTTGAAACAGCCCTCTGACCAAGGGCATCCTATCATTTGGCAGCTTTGAGCATCATCATGGATCTGGGCAAGTCAACCAAAACTGCGCCACTATGGCAGCTATAAGCGCCAACACAATGATGTCATTCATGATCACGATCGATCAGAAAGTCTATCTCAGCTCAAATCACAGATCAACCATGATCACGATCGATCAAATCAATTAAATGACGTCATACTCAGACATGTGACTAGGGACATCACGCCACCTTCCAACGCCACATGATTACATCAGCATAGATTATGTAATAAAGAACACATACTGGTCAAGATTCGAACCTGGTACTTCACCGCCTCCATGGCATAGTGGCAAGCAGCATGGGGGCAAGCAAGTGGTCGATTACAACCGACGACCACGTTCGATAACCGGTGAAGCCCTCGATTGGAACCAGTATCCGGAGTAATACTGAATGGCCGTGGCAGGGCCTTAAATGTCTCTTTTTACAAGTCATGCATTTTGAACGACCTTGGCATGTCATTAAACTGTTCACATTTTGGCAGCTTTGAGCGCCACGAATGACCAAGTGCATGTCTTTAAACTGCAAGCCCTTTTGCACACCATCTTGAGCAACAGCAGCCAATAGCAATGTCTGTGACATCAGATAACTAGGACCAAGAACTGTTAGCCCCACAAGTGCACTATTTACCTGAGCAAGTCATTAAACTGCATCACCCCTTTTTGCTGCTAGCAAAGTCCTAAAATGCCATCTACACATCCTGCCATTCCACCCTGGAAGTCAGAACCTGAAGCGAGGGTACTATTTACCTTAGCATTTATTCAGTTCATCCAGAGTCTGAACCTTGAAGCGAGGATAGTGTCACAGTATTAAGTGGCACCTTTCTTTCTGCACCAATAAAGTCATCATTCGGCAACCACAAGTGGTTATTCAGACGCCAACCTTCATATTGGTCTCACAAAGTGGATACTTAGACAAACAGCACAATACCACCACATACATCGCGGATATGACTGTGTCTACCACATGACCACCAAGCGCCCATGATTCAGCCACCCAGTCACGTGACACTGGCCACTTGCCCTATTTGAAACTTATCAGGTGTTGGTCACGTGACACCAGGCCACTTGCCCAGAATGGAACTCTTTGGCCCACAATAGGCTTACTCGTGCTCATTGGACCATCAAGCTAGCAAGCACCCAATTCGCTGCTCAAATAGCAGCACCAACTACATGGCTGCCAAATAGTAGCACCAGCATTAGAATATGCGCTATGGCAGAACCCCCATTGGTCACTCAATAAGTGGCACCACTTCAGCCACTCAAATAGTGGCACCACCTTCAGGCAATTATCTCATTGGGTAAAGTAGGATTACCTTGGCATATCCACGGCCTTTATAGATAGTTGCTATAGCGAAGTCCAGAACCATTACTGGTTTTGACAATATGTTCACATGTAGACAGGACAGGACCCCAGTAAGTACACCATAGTTAGGGTACCCAGGGTCCACCACTACATGTATATAAGCACATGAGGATCTAAGGGAAGATCTTAGATTCATTATCCTATTGTATGCGGCCTAAACAGCCAATTCACCCCCTAGTTGTGAGCATAAGGCTAAGGGCCCTTTGAGCCCCATTTCCAGACTGCATACCACTGCGCGCATCCTCAGCCTAGCCCTTGTGGCAGGCTTTTTATGTGGGATCATTTGTGCAGGTCACAAAAGCAGACTTGCCCTTAATTGGGTTAAGTGCTTTGGTGCTTTGTGACACCCCCATGGCACAGTGAAAGCATCCATGGAGGCACGACAAGAACATGTGAATTCGACAAGGACCGACGACAGTGTTCGACAACTGGTGAAGCCCAGTATCCGGAGTGATACTGAAGGGCCGTGGCAGGGCCTTAAATGTCTCTTTTTACAAATCATGCATTTACACGACCTTGGCACGTCGTTAAACTGTTCAATTTTTGGCAGCTTTGAGTGCCATGAATGACCTAGCGCAAGTCATTAAACTGCAAGCACCTTGACCTGAAGCAAGTCTTTAAACTGCATCAAATGGCAATCACCATGATGATTAGCCAGTTCACTTTATTATGCCTGGTTTATACCTTGTCATAGTATCTTATGATGTTTGTTGATGACCATAGTTCTGGTGGCCCATGCTCATACTCATCTAAGATATATTGTGAACACAGGGCAAACACTGTCCTTGAAACAACACTTTTGTTTCTAAATGACCTGAGCAAGTCCATTTAAACTGCATCAACACAGGGCAAAACATTTGTCCTTGAAACAAAAACACTTGTTTCTAAAAACATTCCAAACTCTGGAGGCTTGTATGCTTGCTTCCTCATTTCTTCATGTCAACAAACCCACAGGAATGACTTGTTCATGAAACTCGTCAATAGTTCATAGAAACTATAGTACACACAATGATGTGATACATACTGTGATTATCTCGATTAAGAGAGGGTGTTGAAGGAATAATATATTCCAAGTAATCTACGAAGATCACAATATGAAGAAGGGTATGGAAGGGCATTGTCCAATAGTATAATCCATAGAGATGGTACGATGAGACATTAGCCAATCACGATATTCATGAAGTATCGTACGATAGAGAGTAAATATGCCGTTGGCCAGTACACACAGCCACAGGTCATGTGTTAGATACTGTAGTATTACTCATCTATGTAGATAGACATGGCTGTAGATACCAGAGGTCCTAGACCCGGTATATGGGGTCTTTACCCACATGTATATATACCAGGTAGCTACACCAGAATCTATAGTGACTTCTCCACTGAGAGACTCGACCCCTTAACTGGGAGTCTTGTAGCCTTGCCCACTAAGTCCTCATTGCATAGTGTCAAGCCTGTGCCTGCTGCTGGTAGCACACAGCTTATTTGTCATGATGAAGGGCCCCGACGAGGCGATGCCAGCGTGGATCGGGCAGATGAAGAAAATGGCCACAGATCTGGAATACGCCAGGGTAAAAGTAGAAGAAGAGGACATGGTGTTGGGACTCACCATGGGCCTTGGAAAACACTACGACCAGCTCGTAGTCACGCTCGACTTGATCCCACCCAAACAGCTCACCGTCGCAAACGTTACAGCAAGACTTCTGAACGAGGAGACCCACCAGAAGGATACGGAGGATGACCGAGATGCGGTGGCCATGATGGCTAAGGCTGGGAAAGGGAAGTGGAAGGTGGCTGCAGGGGGCGAGAAGCGTAAGTGCTTCAAGTGTGGAGGAATAGGGCACGTACGGAAGGACTGCCCGACCAAGTCAGATGATGGCAAGGATGACTCGGATGACGAGGAAGGGAAGCCGGATGACAAGGGTGCGAAGGCCAAGGTGGCGTATACTGACGGCCACATTTGCCTATTCTGACAGCTTGATGACGGCGATCGAGGGGGCGTGTTGGAAGGAGAGTGCGCGCGGCACTCAGGTACGCTCTTGTTGCAAGCGGGGAGAAGTGGCCGGTCGGACGGTCGGAGCGACATGCCCTAGCAACGAGTGGGTGTCGTACGATAGAGTCCGACCATGGCATTAGTCAATAAATAATGGACCGAGAAGATGTACATACCTCAGTAGTTTACTATGTCTAAACGACTCTAACGAGATCCCTGGACAACGGACTCATCTTTGCTGTGCTTAGACCGGGAAACTCCGAGATCAGTTCCATTGTCGAAATGCACTTTGCGGAGCTTCTGGCCGGTCTGATGCTCAGCCATGCAGTGGAAGACCTGGAAGCATCGCAGAGTGTCCTCCTTGGTCTTGTTAGCCAGAGGATAGACGGTCGTGAATGACGATGCACCGTCATCAATCGTCATCAGGTATCGTGCGCCGCCTAGCGAGGACACCGGAAACGGTCCCATGAGATCGACGTAAACATGCTCCAAGAGTTGCGTCTCGACCGCGGAAGGATAGAATGGGGCACGGGCCTGTTTGCCTTTGATGCAATCTTCGCAACGACCAACTGGTTTACTGCCATTCACGACCATTCCGGTAACCAGTGCGCTCTTCTTCATCTCCTCTACAGTCCACTCACTGACATGTCCCAGACGACAATGCCACATCATCGCATCTGCAGCGGAGTTCAGCCCGGGCATGGCCAATGTGTGAGGATCATAAGTGAGTAAGGCACGAGGGAGTTGGGGTAGGATCTGCAGATCGACCTTCTCAAGCACAACCTCGTATAGGTCCCCAGGAGTAAGCGTGCCGATAATGATTGGCCGTGACAATGGACCACGAATGGTCAACTTGCCATGCTCCCTCGAGTATGTACATCCAGCCCGGTCAAGCCGTGACATGGAAATGAGGTTTGCTGCTAGTTCAGATGCATGGATCGTGTTCTGGAACGTCATGACGGATGTCCTTCCATCAATAACGACCTGCACCACGACATTCCCGACCTCTATAACATGGAAGGAGGAGCCTTTCTTCGCACCATTGCCCAGTGTTGGAGCGAGCAGCATGTATTCAGAAAAATAGGCTCGGTCCGTAAAATAATGATGCGTAGCTCCTGTGTCAGTGAAAGCAAAGAATCGAGATAATTTGCCATCCACAGTAGATGAAACCAGATTGGTGACGTTAGCACTGATGAGAAATATATGATAATCGTAGCTGGATGTCATCGGAGTGTCTTCCTCGATGCCATAGTCAGATGCCGTGACAGTTGTTAGATGCGCCTGCAGGACGGCGATGCTGGAGGATGCCTTGCTAGCGAGAGCGCACTCGGCCGGGGACCCCTTCTTCGGATGCGGAAGTGTCTTCCAAGTCACAGGTTGCTGCCCTGGTCATCCCCCTCCCTCACAGTAACAATCGGCCTTCTGGTGTCCACACCATCCACACCATTCACAAATAATGTTGGCCCTCGCACGTGTCATGAACGCGCTCGTAGTGCCGAGTAATGGCACTGCGCTCCCGCCCATTGGGGTGCCACCTGACTGTATGTGCTCGCTCTCGAACACAGCAAGGATAGAATCCATGACAATCTCGGGGTCAGTCTGGAGCAGCAGCAAGGTGGTGACTAACTTAATGGAGGAGAGAGCCTTCATCGAGTGACAGATGATGATGGCAAATCGTGCGTCGGTAATCGAGGACCCGAGATCACGAGCAGTGCGTAGATGATGCCGCAATTCAGTAAAGTGGTCCTGGAGGTCCGTCCCTTCAGCCCAAATGCACGCCTTGAGGTAATCCTCAGCGTTCGTCATCGTCAGCTCATTTTTGCGCTCCCTCTTCACCACCAACGCCTCCCACACCTCGCGAGCTGTCTTCCCGTCCTGGATGATGCCTGTCCCAATGAAATCAATGATGTTCAGCGAGATGATTAGTGTTATTCGCGGCTGGGCTTCTGAGCCCAAGCCCGGCCAAGCCTGACCCGGCCCAGCCACTAAAAGCCCAGCCCAAGCCCACCATGAGCCCAATGAGAGGGCCCGGCTTTTGCTTCAGCAGGCCTGAGCCCGGCCGTACAAGCCCGCGGCTTTGGGCATATTTGCCAATGTCCTGAAATGAAAAGTACGCACGTGTGCTGGACGTCAACTCAGCGAATTGTATAACTGTTTCATAATCGCGCCATCGCTGTCGTTCTAGATGCCTCCCCACACCGCTCTCCCACATCTTCTGATGTTTCCCCAGTCAGCAGCCGACAGTCAGCGACCAGCGCACTCGTCGCCAAGCCCAGGTGGGATCTCAGATCTGAAGCTCTAGCCACCACTTCAGTCAAGATGCAATGCGGTTTGCGAGAGGTAAGCATCCTCTACACAACTCAGGTTCCATCTGTGCCACGTCATATCACCATTTTGTATATTCAGATGGATAGCTGGTGCCATGAACACAGACAGCAAGGTCAGTTTTATTGAATTTCACTATATAGCTGGGCAACTCACCCTGAAACTTGGATAGCTAGGGCTTTGCACGGAAAAATAGGGCCCTAGAAGCAGCCCTTAAATTTTGGTGTGTCCTCTTCACCACGTCACCACTGCTCGAGATTCCCCCCTTATCTTTAGGCCTTCAACATGGGTGACGAAGTCGCACTCGCAGACAAAGTATCTGCATCACTGCTACAAAAACGCGTGCCAAAACCCAGCGCTCGACTCACAGATGAGAACAATGCTGAAAGACACACCATTATAGGTATCGTTCACCCTCACTCTCCAAGACCAACAGCAGCGGTGATTGAAGTTGAGGGGGATGATGATGAAGATCAGGAGATTCGGCCACCTAAACGAAAGAAAGGATCAGGTAAGTACATATTGCATGATTCAGCAGCTGACACTTATCATTGTACTGCAGACGACATATTCGATAATGCTAGCGAGAAGGATCAGGATGTCTACAATTCTGAAGGCCACCTGAAAGATCTTGCCCACATTGTGGAGCCGAGTGAGAAGAAGACAAGACTCAAAGAGACCGCTGATATACAGGCATTTTTTGATGACCCTCGAGAACGTTGTCATCCTTCCAAACCAGACAAGCAGCAGCGCGTTCATGATTGTCGGCTTTGCAAGTAAGTTTTAATGTGTTATTATAACTGCTTTTGTTGATATGATTTGACTCGTTATTGCAGGAAAACGCGTATTGGCGAGCACACCATCATTGCAGATGTGACAACACTGCGACGGCACTTGCAGTGTCACCATAAGGTATGCTCATTCCGCTGATTTTGTGCCTTTATTAATGGCACATATAGCACAGATACTACAAGTGGTGCCAGAAAGAAGCTTTCGAATCGAAGCTTCCGGACGACGTAACAGCCCGAAAGGCAAACATTGTCGAAGGCTATAAGACACAGGGCACATTAGATGGACGCGTTCAGATGGGAAATGCTGTCGAACGTGTCCTTCCATATTCCGATGATGCGTTCCAGGCTGTCACAATACAATGGCTTGTGGAGACAGATCAGGTGAGCTGTTCAAAAGAACAGGTTTGATTCGACTTACTGATGAAGTTTACTAGCCCATCAGTGCCCTCGAACACCCAGCATTCGAGAAGATGATCCAACTTGCCTCACGTGCCAAGGGCGTCATCAAGATCTCTAGACGATCCACCACACGGCGTGAAATCATCAATTTATTTCATCAATACTTACGTGACTTGAAGCGGTGTCTGACGGTATGTATATCCTTACTGCGTAGACCCTTTTGACCTACATTGATGCCTCAGGGACCGACTGTATCTGGCAAGATATCACTTACCTGCGATGCTTGGCAAGCAAGCAACATCGATGGCTATTTCGCTGTAACTGCCCACTGGATCGAGGAGAAGGTGTCAAGTGCATGGACGTTAGAGGGCACACTCATCGGTTTCGTGCAGATGAATCACTCACATCACGGTAAACGTCTCGGTCAAGCATTATATAAGGTCGCCAAACACGTTGGGATAGAAGAAAGAGTGAGTGCTAATCTAATACTATGCGAAATCATGTGTGCCTTGATGACGAGCCTTCATTGACTTGCAGATATTCATGGTGACATGCGACAATGCGAGCCCCAACTTAACGATGATGAGAGAATTCGCCAGGGTCATCAACAAAGAACATCACATAGATTTTGATGCAGACCAGCGGCGCGTCGGGTATGTATCCGTATTGTTGATGCAAAAGCTTCGAGCCACTACTGATTACATTTATCCTACAGATGCCTCGTCCATATCATAAACTTAGCTACTCAAGCAGTGATAGCTGTGCAAAGTAAATCTCCTCACTATGATCCTCACCAGC
The DNA here is from genome assembly GCF_001632365.1 of Laetiporus sulphureus 93-53. NCBI lineage: Eukaryota > Fungi > Basidiomycota > Agaricomycetes > Polyporales > Laetiporaceae > Laetiporus > Laetiporus sulphureus. The sequence continues at coordinate 8,320 of NW_024468558.1, forward strand.
CCGACGTGCACTTACCAGATATGAACGCACTTGTGCATGATGAAGTCGGACTTATTCGTGCTATATCGGTCAAGGTAGGCACGAATAAAGCAGCCAGGCTGAGCGTTCACCGTCCAGTGTAATACTGATTGTCATCACACAGGAACGCTCTTCAAGTCAGCGCAAGCAGCGCTTTCATGATATTCAAGTGACAGCCGGCGCTGTCTTCAATGACATCAAGACTCTTACAGTCGATATGAAGGTCCGTTGGTCATTGACGTACATGATGTTAAATCGTGCCTACAGTCTTCGCACGGCAGGTTTTTAATATAGACTTCTGTGTGTGCCTTCATAGCTGACTGAAGACATGCCTTTACAGCATGTCGAGAAGTTCATTACGGAAATCTCTCATGCTGCCAAGGATCGCGCAACCTCAGCAAAATTGTACTCACTGTTGCTCAGCGCTGAAGAATGGAATCGCGTCAAGAAGTTTCAGCGCATTCTACAGGTACGTTCAGCACCCTCACTGTGATATTTAGACTTTGCATGACCATCCATCCATGTCAGAGTGCGGACGCTTGCCAACAGCGTTTCTCATCCGAGCATGAACCTGCACTACATCTCGCCTTACCTGCGCTTGAAGATTTGCACGCGTGCTGGACGGAGCGACTTCAAAACGACCAGTATGAGTATTTCGAAGCCGGATTACAGTCAGGGCTTGACAAGATTAGCAAGTATTATGACAAGACAGGCGACAACGACGTATATGTATTCTCAATCAGTACGTACATTTGCGACTTACATGAATCAAATGAGTACTGACATATAGCCCTAGTCTTAAACCCTCGTATACGATTCTCATTCTTTGAGAGGAGCTGGCCAAAGTCTCTGCGTGATGAAGCCATGTTGCTTATCAGGCGAATTGTAAGTCACTCCTTATTTCGTATGTTACTAGCCACTAACGAAGTCATGCTAGTACAAGGAGAGGTATGCCAATGTCTGCGGCGCTGCCAACCCTGCCAACGAAGCAATGTCGCTTAAGACGAAGTCTATTCGACGCATGGGCTCCATGCTTGCTGACCTGTCCTCTGATGAGGAAACTCATGCCATGCCATCTAGAGGTGCGAGCCAGACTGTCATAGATCCAGGACAGGAGTGGGAGAAGGAGTTCAATAAGTATGTAATGCTCGATGATGATATTCCAGAGACGGTCTCTACGGTGCATTGGTGGGGGGTACGTACTACATATTTTTGTATGGAAGGCCTTCTGCTGATCTCCACTTACGCAATGGTGCAGCTCAATGCACACTGCTTCCCTATATGGGCTTCGCTTGCACGTGATTATCTTGCAATTATGGCAACCTCGGTCTCAAGTGAACGGGCCTTCTCTAGCGCAGGCATCACGATTACTAAACGACGAAACTGGTTGAAGGGCGACATTGTTGAGGCCCTCCAGGCACTCAAATGTGCGTACCGTAAGAACCTGTTTTTTCATGATGTTGGGCCTTCGTCTTTCACGGAGGAGGAGTTAGAAGCTGCTGAAGAGAACTATGAACCCTCACGCAATGATATTGATGAAAATCTGGTGCTAGACCTGGATTCTGATGTAGAAGACGATGATGTTGATGTGTAGATCACTCAATTAGATTCATATTCTTTCTATGAAGTACAAAAATGCATTTCTGCGAGTGTCTATATAACAAGCCCGAGGCTGAGCCCAAGCCCGACCTGAGCCTGACCCGGCCCTCCAGTGAAGGCCCGGCTTGCAAAATATGCAAGCCCAAGCCCCCTCAAGCTGAGCCCGGCCCTGGGCTTTCAAGCCTAACCTGGCCCTGAACAACACTAGGTGCTACTACCGAGACGCATCGCTCTGTACCTACACGCTGATCATGTGTCCGTGCTGTCAAACCCGGGCTCCCCATCCTCCCCATCGCCCTAGAGCGGCCGCACTCCAATAAAACTTAACGGTGCCCCCAAATTGTTGACAGCATATAGGGCATTCTACATAGGAGGTCAGGGTGTTCAAGAAGGCATTCAGCAGCATCAGTATGAACGTTGATGGATATTTTGGGTCACTGACCTGGCCAACAAACGATAGTATGCAGATGGCAACGTTCAGCAGTAATAACATTCTATGGCGAATGTCTTAGTTTCCCCTGCAATGGAAAAAGAGTTGGCCACATACACGAACTGAATCGTACCTACATGCAAAAAAAAAGATGACCCAATCACGGTCCTACAACGTAAGCTTTACTCACCGTCTCTCAGCAACAATGCCACTAGTGATGGACTCTGTGAAAACACTCCAGTGGAGTTCTGGCTGAGTTGTTCATATAGCATCCTCCAGATGACACCGACCGCTACAACGTTGTAGACCACAGAAATAACAAGGAGGGCAATTATTACTACGAAGTGACAGTTAGCGTGGCTCATTTTTTGAAGGGAGAGTCCATATAATTAGCTTACGCCTGGTATTTAATATGAGAACCTATGGAGTACTAAGTGCATCGGAGACGCGTATAAGCTCAGCGTTGGTACTCCTAGCAGGGAGACAACGTCTGTGTATTCACCTAAGTGCGTCGGAGACGCGTATAAGCTAAAGAGAGTGTGAATACAGGGTAACTACAAGTGCACAGTATGGAGCTCACCTCAGCGTTGGTACTCCTAGCAGGGAGACAATGTCTGAGGGGAGCGGGCGACGTGCGCAAGTATATAACCACGGAAACACATGGGTAACTAAGTCCGAGAGTAAATGTGTCCGAAAACACCCGAGCCCAAGACTACCGGTCACACTGCGCTGGGCGTTGAGTAGCGTTACCATATAAGGTAGCTGGTGCGCGGCCGACGGACGCAGCGGGATTGCATGCTCCAACACTCCCCCTCAATCCTTGCGCAGTCCGAGGGCGGCAGCAAAACGCTTGACCTTCGGGCTCGGCAAGGCTTTGGTCAGGGTGTCAGCTACCATGTCATCAGTAGGACAGTAAGTTAGAACCAATTTCTTATCTTCAACAACTCAATGAAGAAAATGAAAACGAATGTCGATATGCTTCGTGCGAGCATGGTATTGATTGTCGCACGTCAGCGCGATAGCAGATTGATTGTCGGCATTGAGAACAATGGGGCTAGTGAACGGCATAAAAACTTGCCCGATTAGGGAGTGAAGCCACAAGGCCTCTTTTGCGGCATGGGCGGCTGCGACGTACTCGGCTTCCGTCGTCGACAACGTGATAATCTCTTGTCTCTTCGAGCTCCACGATACCGCGTCGCCGTCGATTAGAAAAGCGTAACCCGAAATAGCCTTGCGGTCCTCATGCATGGACCCATCTGCATCGGTATAACCAACCAGGTCCAAGCTGGTCTCGCCATAAGTAAGTTTCAGGTCTTTGGTCCCAGCAAGATAATGAAACACTCGTTTGATAGCCTCCCAGTGCACCAGTCCAGGATTGTCAGAAAAACGCGAGAGAATTGAGACGGCGTACGTGATGTCAGGATGAGTACCAAGCGATGCATACATGAGGGAACCGACGGCCTCGCGATAGGGCACATCGCGCATGGTGGCGAATTCAGCAGCAGTCTGGGGAGATTGCGATGTCGAGAGGTGGGCATTGGGGCCCATTGGCACAGTGAGTGGCTTTAAATCCTCGAAACCAAACCGCTTCAGGATGGAGTTGATATAGGAGGTCTGCGACAGCGCTAGCATATGGCGCGCGTGGTCGCGTTCCACGGCAAATCCTAAAATCCAATGGATTTCCCCCATGTCAGATATCTCGAAGGCCTCACGCAACTTCGACTTGACCTCAGCTATCAATGTTGGCTTGGATGCGACCACTGTCAAGTCATCGACATGCGCGACTATAACGATTAAGCTGGCCTCGTCACAGCGGAAGAACACGGCCTGGTCGACATCGCTCTGCGCAAGTCGAAGGAGCTCCTGCAGCACACGGAGCAGCTTCTTATACCAGTGGCGAGCGCTTTGGCGAAGACCATAGAGTGGCCGGAGGAGACGGAGTGCGAGCGACGGATTACTGGTGAGTTGTGCACCCTCGGGAACCTTCATGTAGATGACCTCTCCTTCTTCAAACTCTCCATTCAGATATGCACTCTTTACATCGAGCTGATGGATCTCGAAGTCATAACGAGCGGCGAGGGCAAGCACAACGCGGATGGATGCGGTCTTCGCAACCGGTGCATAGGTATCGAAGAAGTCGACGTTCGGGATCTGGAAGAAACCTCGGGCAACCAAGCGAGCACGGTAACGTTCTATATTCCCTTGCGCATCTTTCTTGATAGCAAAAACCCAGCGGTTGCTGACTATATTAGCTCCCACAGGTGGTTTCTCCAGTCACCATATCCCATGCGCCTCAAGCGCGTGCAGTTCCTCCTCTATTGCCTCTTCCCAGTGCGGCCAGTCAGGCCGCTTCTTCGCTTCAGCTATCGTGCGTGGTTCAAGACCCTCAGCGTCAGCCATCTTTGCAGCCATAGCCATGCCCGAGATCTCCTCGTCCAACTCGGCCATCACTTCGTCCTCTGATGTGGCACCCAGCTCCTCGTCAGGAACACGGACGCCCTTCGCTGGCTTTGCATCGGCAGCTCTTCCCTCAAGGATATCACGCAAGATACGCGAGGGCTTGCATACGCGCGTCGAATGACGTGGCAGTTCTGCAACAGGCAGTGGAGGAGGCAGCGGCACGCTGTCAGCGGGACTTTCAGATGCGTTATCAAGCGTCTTATTCACCGCAGTCACGGGTGTATCCTTCGGTGCATCAGCTGACGGCTCAGGCTTGTCTACAGGCTCGGAATCCTCCCCCTCAAGCTCAGGAATGTCAGCGATAACGACAGGCAAGTGCGGATCGCCAAACTGCACATTCCTTTCAACCGTCACAGACCGCTTGTCCGGCCAATAGACCCGGTGACCTTTGCTCTGGGTGTCAAAGCCAACCCATCGAGCCGCCTTCGCATGCACACCGAGCTTGCCAGTGCTCGTGTCGTGCACCCACACCTTCGATCCCCAGACTGGGAATCTCACGACGTTAGGTAAGTGGCCGTAAACCACAGCATATGGTGTTCGCCCATCGAGCGCCTTCGTTGACGTGTGGTTCTTCAGATACACCGCGTGCATCAAAGTTTCACCCCACAGAGAGATAGGGGCACCCGCCGCGATCAGCATCGCATGGACCTTCTCCATAAGGGTGCGACCAAGCCGCTCCGACACACCAGCCTCCTCGTGAGTGTCGTGTACGGACAGCTTCTGGTGTGTGCCACTTTCCTCCAGGTGAGTCTTGAACTCGTTACTGAGATACTCCCCACCACGATCTGTGTTCAGCACACCAATGTGAGCACCCAGCTGGGTCTCACACCATGCCTCGAATGTCCTATAGGCAGCCATAGTCTCGCTTTTGTGCCGCAGTAAGTACACCGTCGTGAAGCGGCTGAAATCATCTGTAAAGCTGACAAAATATTTCCGTCCACCTAGCGTTGGTTCGCGTGCAGGGCCCCACACGTCGGAATGTATTTTGGCAGCAAATTTGGTTGCCCGACGACCTTCGCGCTCCTTCAGAACTGACATCCGCGTGGACTTCGCGCGAATACAAGCTTCGCATTGCTTGGACTCGTCGGACTCCACGAGTTTGACACCGGTCACAAGTCCCTTCGTCACAAGTTCGCGCACGGCGCGTGGTGCGATATGGCCCATACGACAATGAAGGTCCATGACAGTGACCTTCTCAGCAAGCACGGCAGTGTTAGCAGAGGGAATGGTACGTGTATGGGTGACCATATAAAGTCCTCTTTCCTTCGGAATTGTACTGATCAGAACCCCATCTTTGCCGTAGATACTGCATGTTCCACCGGCGAACGTCGTCGTGTACCCAGCGTCGTCAATATGACCAATGGCAACCAAATTGAATCTGATCGACGGTGTGTAAAGGACTCAAGTCAGGTGAATACGAGTCGGCAAAGGGTCATGCGGAATTTCGATAATCAAATCGCCGACGGCACTAGCGATAAAGTTCTCTTAATTAGCTGCACTCAGCGGTCATGGCATAATCTCATGGAAGGTAAGGAAATCCTCCCGATATGGTGACATGTGGTGACTCACTCCAGAGTCGTACAGGTCCCTAGGCTGATGCGCATCAGCAACTAGTGCGACAGCGACAGCAGCAACATCCGGCAATACAATCGGGTCGTCACCCGCATCCACCGGCATGTCCTCTTCGCTCGCAAGGCTTCCAAGCCAGCCCTGTACAGACAGCATCCTCTCGGCAAGAGGAACAGTTTTCGTGAGGCCGCCATCACCGACTTCAGGCACAGCCTCAACAGGAGCAATGGCGTGCTCCTCATGACCTTCAGAGACTTCCGACAGGTCATCTGCAGTGCGCTCTAAGTCCGGCACAGATGTAGAAGCATCAGAGTCAGCTTCAGTAAGTGCAGTATAATCCGATTGTCCAGCTGACGAGAAAATGGATGGGCAAGTCGACTCGACATCTGACAGGTCAAAGTCTATGGCAGTCCATGCTCCGGCAATGGCATTGAGGTCGACAGCTGATGCCGCAGTCGGCTTCGGCTTTGCCTGGTCAGTCTTGGCATCAGGTGCGTTCTTCGCATCTTTGCTGTCCTGCTTCGGGCTTGAGCAGTTATCTTGCCTATGACCTTTACCTCCACAGTTCCAGCAAACACCGACTGGCTTCCACGGCCCCTTCTTGCCTTTCCAGCTCTTCAGCTTCTCGCTCGACAGCACAGCGGCAGCAACCCCAGGATCAGGTTTCGCACCTTTTCCCTTTGACGTCCCATGGCGGCGATCCCATTCTTCCAATGCAAGTTCCATGAGCACCTCGGGTGGCAGATCCGGGGTCTCTTTCTCGAATGCCTTGAGCTGCGCCGGGGTGGCGGCTGTCACTGTACTAGGTGTGATCGCTTCCTGGATTCTTCGAGCAGCCTTCACAGTTGACGAGAGCTGCGAGATGAACGTGGAAAGCTCAGGCGACATGAATGTTGGAAGTCATACGGACTTTATGTCCAGTGGGACACGGACTTAGACATTCCGCATGCATTCGCTTATGTAATCACGTAGCCACAAGCGCGCTCAATCTTTTCCTACTACCTCAGCACTCGCATTATACATCGAGGCTGAGGTGAGTACCTACTGGACTCCTTTACTTAGTCTTTACTGATATACTGTAGTCACTCGCTTTCCTACGTGTCTACAGGTATTTATAGAGCACTCGCATCATACATCGAGGCTGAGTCACTCGTTCCTATGTGTCTACAGCCCTCGGATATTTTCACCTCGGACAATAGGTTATGAGCCCCGCAGCTACACACTAACCTGTCCATTCATTCAAGCTTCCACTGTGCTCACAATCCTTTAAATCTTCTCTCTTCGACCAGCACCCACACCAGCACCTCCTGCACCACAGTCTACACCTTCTCACTCCACACCCTCTCACGCCATGTCCAAATCTGTCAAACTCTCTCTCGGCTCAAACTGCCTCTATGACATACCATTCCTCGAGGATGATGGAGCAAACTACCAGCAATGGAAGTTCCGTCTCGAGACGGTGCTACACATCAGGAAACTCTGGAACATCACCCAGGGTAAGGAAGCTCGACCCGCAGATTCCGAATCTGACAAGCAGGCCGAATGGGATGACAAGGATCAAGACGCAAAGGCGCAGATCACGCTCACGCTCAAAGACACGCCTCTGAGCGGCATCATGTACGAGAAGACGGCGAAGTCTGTATGGGACAAACTCACCGCGCGGTATGAGGGGAAGGGGAAACAGACGATAGCGCACCTCATTGGTGAGCTATTTCGTGATACGCTCTCTGATGAGACCGGTATGGAGGCACAGCTCGACGGCATGGTCCAAAAGGCCAACACTCTGGCCACACTCGGACAGCCGCTCGAAGACTCACTGATCGCGGTCGCCATGGTCATATCACTCCCCCCGTCCTATTCAGTACTTCGCACCATCCTCATGTCGACGAGCGACAAGCTCACCACGGAGACGGTCACAAACCAGGTCCTTACTGAAGAGCGCGAACGCCTCAAGGAGGGATCGCAGCACGCGCTTGCCGCCAAGCTGTCAGGTATGCCATCAACATCGAAGTCGAATGGGAAGCAGCTGAAATCCGGCAAGAAGTGTGGCTATTGCCACAAGCTGAACCACACGGAGGAGGAGTGCCGAAAGAAGAAGAGAGACGAGGAGAAGCAGGAGGAGGAAGAGGGTAGCGATGACAGTGAAGACCTTGCGGCGAAGGTCACGTCCACTCGGGGTACCACAGTGTCCCTCGTCCTCTGACTGTTCATCGCCCATGCGCTCACGCAGCGCAGCCTACCCGCCGACCATTGGATTCTCGACTCAGGCGCAACGGCATCCATGAGCTCACGCCGCGACTGGTTCTTTCAATTCATGAACCTTACCTCACCGAAGCGCGTTTGGCTCGGAGATGGACGGTGCATTCACGCAGAAGGTATCGGTCAAATCTACATCGATTTAGCCACCGAAGACGGACGTACAAGCCCGACGCTGATACAAGATGTCTACTACGTACCGCAGCTCCAGGGCAACCTCCTCTCCACCTCGCGACTCACCGAACGAGGTCAGACCCTCACGTTCTGCGGCGATGCCTGCAAAATCACTTGCAACGGCGAGACGACGGGCCTAGCACACAAGACGGATGGTCTCTACGTCCTCGAGTCGATCCCACACGCTCCCATATGAGCGTTCGTAGCGCGCGCGGACTCCTCCACGGATCCCGACGAGTCTTCACTCGAAGCGCTGGCGGCGAAGACGACGACGCACAAGACGAACGTCGTAAAGTGGCACCACAAGACCTGCCACATGGGTACTGAAGTCACCCTACAAACGGTCTATCAAGGCGCGGTCAGTAACACGAACACCGTGAGCAACGCGACTCACGACGTGAAGACCAGTAAGCCCATCCAGACGGGCATCAAGCCCTCGGCCACGCACATCTGCACGCACGGGTGTACGGCCCATGACGCCAGACTCGACCTCAAGTCGGTCAAGCGCGTCACCCTCGGGTATGCTCAAAACGTGAAGGCACACGCTGCCTCTCACCGAACGAGTGGGCGCACACACGACGCGCAAAACGCCGCCTCCGACGAGGGCATCCGTACACGGCAGACACGCACAGTGATCGACCCTGGACTTCAGCACGAAGTGCAGGGCAAACCGCCGAGCTCACCTGCCGGCACTCCTCACAGCCCTCGCGAACGACGAGCGGCTCGTATCACGATCGTAGCCGCCGAACATCACCCAACGCCGCCACCACTCGACGCACCCAGTAGCACGTCCACCGGTGATGGCGACAATGACAGCAGCAATGACGAAGACGACGAGGGCAACACAGTACCCTCGCCCAGCCATCACGCCGCGTTGGCACGCCAGACCGCGTCAAACTGCTCGCCTCCTTCTCCGCCTCAGCGCGAAATCGAGAAGGAGCACTTACCTGCCATCTCAAAGGCCACAGCATCTCTCTCACACACTCGGACTCAACGCGCAGCCACTCCCGCTCCCGCTCCAAAGGCTTCAAAGAGCCATGTCCGTCAATCCACATGCGCGCCCAGCGCTGATTCGCGACGACGATCCGTGGTCCTCTGTCAGCGCATACAAGCCCAAGACATTTCCAGGAGGCCTTGGAGCCAAGACGAAGCGGGCAGTAGAGACTCCAGAAGTCCAGAAGAGAGCCAGAAGCAAAGAAGAACAGTCAGAGAGAGGAGGGAAGAACGCGCATCAAGTGGGCGCAGTCGAACGCGACAAGGCTCGCGCGGGCGCTACGGGTCACTCAGTTGACGATGAACCTCGGAGAATCAACGTCAGATGCGGATCAACGGAAATCAGTGACAACGGAAGAACTTACCCCGTTTGTCAAGGCCACACTCAACGACGAGTACGACCATCCACGCACCGCAATCGGGCACAATTCAGGGGAAGTCACACAGCGCAGACAGCGTACAGCAAGCAGCCCGAGTTCTCAAATCTGCACAGACGGACTCAAGAAACCCTACGCCACAGGCACTTACCATTCAATCTGTGCAAGTCACAACATCTGCTGAAGACCCTCGGTCGCGCACAGCACAAGCAGCATGAAGGATTCAATTAGTGTTCTAAAAGTAGGTCCGCATTCCCACTGAGTGGGCGTGTTGGAAGTCATACGGACTTTATGTCCAGTGGGACACGGACTTAGACATTCCGCGCGCATTTGCTTATGTAATCATGTAGCCACAAGCGTGCTCAATCTTTTCCTACTACCTCAGCACTCGCATTATACATCGAGGCTGAGGTGAGTACCTACTGGACTCCTTTACTTAGTCTTTACTGATATACTGTAGTCACTCGCTTTCCTACGTGTCTACAGGTATTTATAGAGCACTCGCATCATACATCGAGGCTGAGTCACTCGTTCCTATGTGTCTACAGCCCTCGGATATTTTCACCTCGGACAATAATGAAATCGATGAGCATGGAGGAGTACTCGATTTCGCTTATCGTGATGTCCATGTTGAGAAGCTCCTCGTATTTGACGCGGACACGATCAAATTCTTGATGGAGATCAGCTCCAGGTGAGTATCGCATGTTCATGAATTGCTTTCTCATCGTCGCACGCAGTAGCAGACTCTTCTGAGTGAACTCCTGCATCACCGCCGACCAGATCTCTGCAACCGTCCCCTTGCGCAAGTGCTTTGTCAGTGTCACGTCATGCAGCTTCTGCGTCAACAGGTACATCGCAAGATTCTCTTTCTTGTCCCAGGATGCAATTGCAGCATCCTCAGTGGGAGTGGGCTTGGCAGGATCAGCATGCACAGGGCGAGCAGCTGCACCAGTGAGGTGACTGTACACCTCCTTCTGCTTTGCAGCAATGGTGAATCGCTTTTGGAAGATGATCCAGTTGCGGCCTGTAGAATCGAGCTTGTCGACTGCAGCGGTGAAGTTGTCAATTGTCGTTGTCGACATTGTGGTGAATCGCAGCAAGGAGCGTATGGAGCAAGTATGTTTAACGAGTGTGTTGAGACGTCCTAAAGGTTATGCTCGGGGCTCATAACCTATGAGAACCTACGGAGTACTAAGTGCGTCGGAGACGCGTATAAGCTCAGCGTTGGTACTCCTAGCAGGGAGACAACGTCTGTGTATTCACCTAAGTGCGTCGGAGACGCGTATAAGCTAAAGAGAGTGTGAATACAGGGTAACTATGAGTGCACAGTATGGAGCTCACCTCAGCGTTGGTACTCCTAGCAGGGAGACAACGTCTGAGGGGAGCGGGCGACGTGCGCAAGTATATAACCACGGAAACACACGGGTAACTAAGTCCGAGAGTAAATGTGTCCGAAAACACCCGAGCCCAAGACTACCGGTCACACCGCGCTGGGCGTTGAGTAGCGTTACCATATAAGGTAGCTGGCGCGCAGCCGACGGACGCAGCGGGATTGCGTGCTCCAACATTTAACAGTTGAAAAGAAAATATAAGCTGTCGACAGAATGGGTTGCTTACTTTGTGTAGGTGCTCGCAAACGAATTCTGTGGGAACATATAGCAAATTGCCGTAGATCCTAGAACGATGACCCCGGTTGATTCGTTCATGAAGACTTCTCACGACAAGAGAGTTAGGATGGAACGATTCGTTCAATCCAATCATCGCAGAGAGCGTACCTTCGACAACATCGAGCCCCAATATCGCAACGACTAGCAACGCGATGATTATGGTAGGATGCCAGTTACGTTCGGTCACTGCATATACTCGTAGTAGCGTGACCACTGCGATGGGATGTGAGTATCTAGCTGAAGTGTGGTGCACGTAAATGTACCTTGGGACACCGCCACGATTGCGAGCTGAAGACTGTAAAGTGCATAATTTACTACTTCACAGCTAAATGGAATGATATGTAACAGATTTTGCAACTTCGTGAGCTATAGGACTCGGAACGAACCTCTGCCGTTGCATCCTGTCAGACCGCCGTGATCAGATGAAAGTTCCATCGCGACACTTACAGTTTGTGAGTAGATATTTGTTAATCCTGAGACTGATACAGCACCATGGAGGAGAGCCACCAGTCGATTGATGAAGAAGAGGACTGCTGGGAATGACCTTTTGCCCCAAAAGAATTTAACCTCTTGGTCGAACGTAGTAATATGTTCGTAGAATATGAGGGCTAATTCAGGTCATCATTGCAATGCACCACAGCGGCTCTCATCTATGATTGCACTCACCTGCTGCGGATGCAAAGGCACAATTCGCCAGGAAGCTATGCATGACAAGCCCTCGGAATTAGCAAACTGGCCAACAGAAGAGATTCAAAGCTCACTTTATCTCGAGCAGCTTGATCGGGTCCGAGGTCAAGCTCGTCATGCTACGAATAGAGAATAGGAGTGGGTGCCAAAGATGTGAGTAGCAGCTCGCTCTGGTAAGCTATTTAACATGCTTGGGATGTGATCATCAGATGCAAGGAAAAAAGAATTTACGGGTACGAAAGCACAGAGATTCTTCTCTCGTTGGAGTTGACCAGTCGACTGAGGATTCTGCGCAGTTCTCACAGTACGATGGCCTCATCTTAGCTGACATTCTCAGCATCTGCCGCTCACATCGAACATGCCGGCTCTATTGAAACCATCGCCTTCAGCGAGCGGGATTCATGTTGAGAATACCCTTTAAGTGCTCCTGAAATGCTGGGGACACGCAGCTACGTTCCCATAGACAGATTGAGACCTAGTATATGGATGCAAATTGAGTCAGTGCACTCGTTCTCAACCAGAAGTTGCCTGTGCCCTGTGCATTGAAACCGTCAAGCGAGAATGATTCATCTCAGCATTTGTGCAGAAGCAATTGACTGCATGAGGAAAGATGCATTGCCAGTGCACCTGGGGCCCTGGAGTGCCGATAAATGATGGTATCGCCAGCCGCAGCTACAATGAGGCCGCACAGCCGTATATGATCTATGGTGAAACAGTCTTTCAATGCTGTCCACTGACCTTCTTCTTGTCGTAGGCACTGATTTGAGGTTGAATGTTGATCGACGCGGCGGTGCTTGAGTTTGATAAGTTCATCAAAGTTCCGCTATGTTCTTGTAGCCAAGACGCATACGTGCTAATGCGCAGAACAGAATACTATTTATGTCAGAAGAATGTGCAACACGTATTCGGTTAGAGTCCAAGACTGGGCGCTTGCGTCAGTGGCATATCTTCAAAATGCGCTGTGATTGGCGGCCACAATACCACGTTACCTCCTCATCGATAGTTGGTTACAGTGACTGCAGCTCGATTGTCGGGACCCCAAGGAAATATTCATTAGCTGACTCAAATTTAAAGCACCAAGAGCACCGCCAATTATCCTACTTCGACTGAAATGACAGACCAAACTCTTGATCACGCGAATATCCCCAATCAACGGTTGGTCATTCACGAAAGCTTATATAAATCCACAGTACGCGTACTAACTACGAACTACAATTACATTGAATGTTCTCTAAGAAATCGTGGTGCGGCAAGGGTGTTAGCCAGCCGGCACCTTCCTGTCACAGATTTTCACGTTTTCACCTCTGCACGTGACGAAGACATCACTGGACATCAGCGCTAGGCTGTTCAGAAAGGAACGAACTGGTACGCGAAGTACTAACAGTCCTAGGCACCCCGAAGGTCCAGGTCTAGTCACGTGACATATCATGTGATATCCACACATGTGACAAGTAGCGCTGGTATCAGGTAAGCCTAACTTATACAGTAATATCATCCCACCTAGAAGCAACGGTCGGACTCCGGAAGAATCCAACGAAGGGGATACACGACACCGGAGATATGTCCTTAAGGGTATATTAGTTCACATACACGAGGTAGATAGATACCACGCCACCGGAGATGTAGCCATTACAGGCAATACCATTCCCATGGTCTTACTAAGTAGTTCGGAGATTCGGCATACATGACACACGTAGTCTGACAGGTAGTGGTAACCAATCAGACAATGTCCATTAGCTAGCGGTTCTGGGGTATCAGGGTACCAAGGGTCCCTCCGCTCTGTATATAAGCCAGAGCTCTGAGACGCATAAGTCCCCCAGACTTATTCTCATCTCTGCTACGCCTATCCATACAGTGTCACCAGCGACCACTTGCAAGTCGCTGCTTTACCTTGATCATCTTTGTGTCCATCCTTACTTCGACAACAGTCAGTAAGTGTTTGATTATAAGGTCATAGGCTTAGTCGGCGCTCTGCGTCCTAAGTTTGTGATAGAAGAATAAGTCTGCTTATCTTACCTGCCTCGAGTGCCTGCACAGCGTACTCGCCGCAGTGTTGCGTCTTCGCACGTCCACCCGCACGTTAGCGGTGTCATATCTTCACCTGATGTTCCATCAGTCGTCGACTCTACCAGCGTAAGCCGCACCAAGGCATTGCACAGCACCGACGGTGTCATCCGTCATCCTCGAGCGAGAACTCCAGAAGAGTTCTACGAGCAGCGGCCCATAAGACCCCTGCCAAGGCCAGGACACATCTCTACGGGAGGTCGGCCCCCTCGCAGCACTAGTTCAGTTTCCATAATCCAGACTCCCTCGGTCAGGAGACCGAGACTACCTGCAGGACCATCTGGTCCAGATCTCAATCAAGGGACATACGTCGAGACCGCTACCGGGTCTCATTTCATCTATCCTCTCGCTGTCTCCATCATCTCGACTCAGCGCGTCGAAGGCACCCTTCGACAAATTCATATTCTACTCACTAAACGATATCGTCGTCAGCTTGACGACCACGACATCCTCGACCTCGAGCATCTCATACTCAAGCTCGAATCCATCCGCACCGACATCGCGGAATTCAAGCTTTCCTTCATTCACCAACACGTGGTTTGCGACTTTTGCAACTACGTCCAGGAAAGAAAGCGTCAGGGTGGAGAGGCTCACTGGATAATCAGAGATATTATCCAGAAGTATCGTCTAGGAATACAGGTCACAGGGCGACCTTTGCTGTAGATACGAATAGTTACTTTGTATATGTCTTCATCCGGCGACTCGAACAATCTTGATAACTTCGTGCAGTTAAATCCAATCGGTCACACCTTTGATTATCTTTGGGATTCAATTCCACGTGTTCTTCGAGACAGAGCAGGCGAAGCATTTGCTACATACGAGGACACGTTTGACATCGATTACCACGACGTATATCACATATACGCCCTCCAAATCTATCCAGAATTTGATTGGAGGAATGTCGCGGTTCACATCTGCTATATCCCTATTGGATCCGAAGAATCCGAAGACCGTCTCACCGAAGCTTACAATAGCTTCGTCGATTGGCTCGAAGAAGTCGAGCGTATTTGCGAAATTCATCACAACCATCAGTGGCTCGCAGTCAGGGACAAGACCAGGTTTTTGTGGCAACCCTTCATCAAGGTCATTCATCGAGACCTTTGGCTGCTGCGAAACCAACGCTCAGGACGAGTAATTGTCCGACAGGCCACGACCACCAATAGGCATCTCGCTGAGTTCGAAGAACATCTTCGCGAAATAGAGGAAGAATTGTAAAAGATGACGACCCCCACCCCAAATGATCCAAGCTTCTCTCGTGCTCCATCTCCGGAGCTTCCCGCACGTCTCAATATTGTTTTGCAACCCCCGAATCCTATCATTCATCAAGCCCTTGCCGACACGGCGCCCCCAAATGCGAATATACCCGAAAATGTGAAGAACTGGGTAGTTGATCTGGTCACAAACGTGGTGGAAGAGATGCGTCAACAAACGGTGGCGCACTACGAAAATCTCATCCAGCGTCAAGCGCATACAATGGAGCGTAACACCACGGAGTTTCACAATCGGACGGTCTTCTTAGACCAACATCGTCAACAAACCGAGTCTCGAATCTCAGACTTGGAGAAAACCTCGTCAGCCTTATTCGAGGACAACAAGGCCACTAACGAATCATTGGTGGCATTTGACGATGAGATCAAGGATCTCCAAACCAGGACAGAAGACCTGAAAAAATCACACGATCGACTTCGCGCATGGGCATCAACACAGGGAAGAAAAGCAGGGCAAGGCAGTAACAATGTCGACGACACAAACGACGACGATGAGCCGTCGTTTGGTCGCAAGGGTAAAGGCGTAAAAATTGACCAACCAGAAAAATATGGTGGCAATAAGGACGGAGTCAATCTCGATGATTGGCTCGAACAAGTAATGCTCTGGTTGAAATATACTGGACATACCAAAGACGAGTCCAAAATTATGTCTACCCTCTTACTCCTGAAAGGAGGAGCACGTGAATACATGCGGCATTGGATCACTGAAATAAATGAAAACAACAAGGCACCAGGAACTTGGGCGGAGTTCGTCTCAGAACTTCGCACGGCATACGAATCATTGGACAAGGATGACAAGAAGCGAACGGAGTTAGAAGCCTTCGTCAAGAAGGATCATCGAGACTTCCGAAAGTTCGCAGAAGACTTCCATCCAAAGGCAACAGGTACAGGCTTCTCGGATCAAGATTTGATCGAAAAGATCAAGAAACATATTCCGGAAAAAACGTGGCTGCTCATGCTGGCAGATACCACTAAGGACAACTGGCCCAAGAAGTGGACCGAGTTCCTTACATTCGCACTCCGGATATTTACATCACTACAACGAGAAGGCCACCATGCCAAGGCCGAAACCAAGGACCCGAATGCTATGGAGGTTGACGCAGTCGGGAAGAAGGGGAAGAGTAAATCGGGCAAAGCACGAAGCGTACAAGACGACAAGTTGGTATGCGCCAACTGCAAGAAGAACAAACCAACGTTCTTCAAATCGTCAAAACGCTTCGGCAAGTATTGCACCGATTGTTTCAAACTGGACCATGTCAAGAAACAGATTGAGAAGGAGAAGGAGACAGCCGCGAAGAAGAAGGACGGGAAAAAAAAGGACGACGCCAGGAACAAATCCAAGTCGTCCAAGACGCGACAAGTAGCATCGGATTCCGCTTCATCCGATAGCGAAATGGACACGGACAGTGGTCCCGAAGTCAAGAAGCACAAGAGCTCTTCCTCTAAGACTAAGGGGAAGGGTAAGGAGACAGCTGCGCATATTAGCGACCGCAGCATCCACTCGGAAAGCGAGCCTGATGCATCCGAGTCGGATGAAGATCTCGCCGCGATCCTCTCAAGGCTCAGGCGCCTGAGGGCGAATGGATCCAATTCATCAAGGAAGGCGGGAGAAGGCTCTTCGAGGAAGGATCGGAAGGGTTTTCTCAAAGGGGATCTGTAGGCAGCTCGTCAGAGTCCCCAGAACATTATATAAGACCTGTACATTTAGCACCCGAATCGGACACCTCTGTAGATCATCGCAACGCAGAGGATGATAATGTAACAATAAAGAATTCGTCTCCAAATTTATCATCATTCTATCTACCAGTTACATTATGGGTGTACGGCAAAAAATCGAGCGCCGAAGCTCTAGTCGACTCAGGAGCATATTCCATGTACATCAGCAAGTGATTCGTAAAGAACAATCGAATCGCAACCTCCAAGCTAAACACTACATACAAAGTGTACAATGCTGACGGATCCCAAAATAAACATGGTAAAATAACCGACTATGTAAAAGCATACCTCAAAGTCGGAGATCATGGTTCCACCCACCGTCTGCTAGTCACGGACATCGGGAAGTTAGACATGATCATTGGGATGTCATACTTACGTCAGCATAACCCAGAAATCAACTGGCAAGCTGGAGAATGGAAATACTCACGATGCCCGAGTACGTGTCACCACCAGAGGCTTCGTAAAAAACAACAAGCCATTGCGAGAGAGGAAGCTGAAGAAATCTCGCAACGAGCACAACAAGTGGCAGATGAGGAGCCAACTGCATTCCGAATGTTTAATGGACACAACATCGATGCAGTAAATCCTATCATCTCGTGGATCGACATGGACGATCCCGAAGCCGAACAAATAGCTCGCATGATACTTTCTATAGCAGATTGCGGCTATGCTGAACCAGAAGAAGACCTGAAAGAAGCGGCACCCCAGTCAAACACTGGCAGCCCAGAAGATCAGGTTATTAATGAAGTAGAATCTTGGGAAAAACTAGTACCAGATTATCTACATTCATTTGGTGATGTCTTCTCCAAGAAAGCGTCTGAAAGGATGCCAACTCGAAAGCCTTACGATCATGCAATCGAGTTTGAAGAAGAACACGAATTACCACGACCAAGCAAACTCTATCCAATGAATCCGGAGGAAAGAAACTCCCTAGATTCATGGATCGACGAAAACCTAGCAAAAGGCTACATTCGAAAATCGAAATCACCTATTGCTGCCCCGGTATTCTTTGTCAAGAAGAAGGACGGCACACTAAGACTGGTACAAGATTACCGAAAACTTAATGCTATAACCAAGAAGAATCGCTTCCCTATTCCACGAATAAGTGAGCTTATCGATCAGCTCAGTAACGCGTCAATATTCACCAAGCTGGATCTCAGATGGGGATACAACAATGTTCGCATCCGCAAGGGTGACGAATGGAAAACAGCTTTCGTGACGCATCACGGTTTATATGAAGCCACGGTTATGTTTTTCAGTTTCTGTAATGCACCAGCCACCTTCCAACACATGATGAATGAGATCTTAGATGATCTTATTCGGGAAGGTCATGTGATCGTCTACCTCGATGATATCCTAATCTTCACTAACGATTTGAAACAACATCGGAAGATTACCAAAGAGGTA
>NW_024468558.1:27174-28744 GCF_001632365.1 Laetiporus sulphureus 93-53
CCTCAAAAGGTCGCAGGTGTACTCGACTGGCCTGAGCCCAAGAAGGTTAAGCAAGTCCAAGCTTTTCTGGGGTTCGCAAATTTCTATCGTCGATTCATTGAAGGATTTGCCAAAAAGTCTCGACCACTCAATATCCTTACACGAAAGGATCAGAAATGGGTATGGAGCGAAGAGCAACAACAATCATTTGATGCTCTCAAGAAAGCTTTTACGACAGCTCCAATTCTGGCATTACCGGATGATACACATCCATTCCAGTTAGAAACAGATTCCAGCGATTTTGCCACTGGCGCATGCCTCGAACAACTCAAAGACGATGAGTTGTGGCATCCAATCGCATTCTATTCGAAAAGCCTCAATGAGGCGGAGTGGAACTATGAAATCTATGACAAAGAGATGCTCGCAATCATTCGAGCGTTGGAAGAATACCGACAACATCTCGAAGGTCATCCGCTCCCAGTCGAAATATGGTCCGATCACCAGAACTTAACCTATTTCAAATCAGCACAAAAGCTGACGAGACGGCAAGCTCGATGGTCGTTATATCTTACACGGTTCAACATCCAACTACATCACAAACCAGGGAAATCAATGCATCGCGCCGATCCTCTGTCCAGGAGGCCAGATCATGAAGAGGGGGTAAATCTCGATAATTCCGACAAAACTCTGCTCAAACCGGAATATTTCGCGATTAAAGCTATTCAACATACCCATCTTGCAGTCGTCACAGATCATGATTTGGTGGACAAGATCAAGGAGGCGTTACAAGACGACAATGTGAACAAATCATATCAAGACCTACTCAAGAAAGGACAACGAGAGTTCTCAAAAGGACTCGAAGACTGGAACTTCGAAAGTGGGATATTACTATACCGAGGCAAAGTCTATGTGCCGAAAGCAGATAATAAGGAATCACTTAGACGAGAAATCGTCCAGCATCATCATGAAGCTGCCAGTGCAGGTCATCCTGGAAGATGGAAGACATATGAGATGCTATCTCGTAACTACTGGTAGCCAGCAATGTCCACTTACATCAAAAAGTATGTTGGTTCTTGCGACCTTTGTCAACGCAACAAGAACATCAATCAGCCAAAATACGGAGAATTACAGCCAAATGAGGTTCCAACAGAACATTGGGAAATTGTCTCTGTTGACTTAATCACTCAATTACCAGAATCCCATGGATTCAACGCAATTATGGTAGTTGTCGATCGTTTGACCAAACGAGCACATTTCTTTGCAATCACCAATGAGTTCTCAGCATCAGACCTTGCCCGTACTTTCTATGAAAGGGTATGGACACAGCATGGTCTTCCGAGACAGATTATCTCAGATAGAGGTACTCAGTTTGCAAGCGCATTATTTCAGGAAGTATGCAAACTCCTCGGAATACAATCAACAATGTCATCCGCATATCATCCGGAGACCGATGGTCAAACTGAAAGAACAAATCAGTCGCTAGAGCAATATCTTCGTATTTATACTGATAAACGTGTGGAAGACTGGAGTACATTACTCCCAACTGCCGAATTCGCCTATAACAATCAGGCTTCTGAAGCCACTAAGAATT
>NW_024468558.1:30814-65519 GCF_001632365.1 Laetiporus sulphureus 93-53
GTCTCATGGGCGCAAAGGGAGTGAGAGGCTGGTGAGGCCACAAATGACTGGGGAGTACAGTAATACAGGTGCATACTTATACGTTTTCTGCCCTTCCGTACTCGCCCGCTCTGTTTCCAGGTACCGCCCTGCGACGCGTTTCAGCCGTCGCTTGGCGCTTGTCCCTCCCGACGCGTTGAGCGCGTTTCACCAGAAGTGCCGTCGGTCGGCCACTTCCAACATGTTCATCACCGTCGCAGGACATACGACACACGGCACGGGACATAACGGGAGGCGACAGCGAAGGAAGGACCTAGGATGGGTGCGGACGGTGCCGCGGATATTTCGTCGCGCGAGCGACACTAGAGAAACGGACCTGAACACTGACTGCACAGGATTGAGAAATAGTTGTATCAAATGCAATGAGTGAGCCGAGGCGAAGAGGATGCCGACTGGGATGGTCGTTCAATGCTGCGCCCAGTCGATGGTGCTGATGTCGATGCCGTCTTGAACCATCTCCCACAGCGGGCTACCATGACACCAGAAGTCAGCTACCAATCACCAGACCATATAACGTAACATGAGCACGCACCTCATATCCCGCAACCGCTGCACAATCGCAATGATCTTCTCAATTACGTAGTCGACCTCCGCCTCGGTCGAGAACCGGCCCATACCGAAACGCAGCGATAAATGCGCCATGTCTTCAGCGGCTCCGAGTGCGCGAAGCACGTACGATGGCGCGAGCGACGCCGAAATGCACGTGCTTCTTGATGACAATGCGGTATCCTGCAGCACGAACCCAAAGTCAGCATGGGCCTCGCGATGAGCTGACCGGAAATACGCACCTGAAGCGCCATCAGCAGACTCTCGCCCTCGACATACGCGAAGCTAAGGTTGACACAGCCCGAATAGCCGTTCGTCTCACCGTTTCGCACGACGTGCTCGACCTTCGCGTTGATGCTCTTGATGAGGCGCTCAGATAGTTCCTTCACGTGCGCGTGGTCTCGCTGACAACACAAACAAGAGATCAGCATCAAAATCTGACATCGAAGAACAACACGGAAGACGAGGCACTCAGTACCCCTGCATGGTGCATCTCGGCTCAGCCGGCGCAGCTGACACGAGTCCAGACTGGATTGCCGCTGACCTCAGTGTACAAAGGTACGTGCAAAGCCTCATCAGCGCGCCTTTTCAAGAAATCTACACTCACCGCCATCTCCTGCTTCGCGATCCTTTCAGCCTCACCCATACCCCCAACTAGTGGCGTCGCTAGGGTCCCACTCTTCAACCCACGTTCCTGTCCACCGCCATTGGTGAAAGGCTCCAAGCGTACACGAGGCCGCCTGCGGACGTAGCACGCCGCGATGCCTTTGGGACCGTACAGCTTGTGTGTGGAAGTGCACGTCGCGATGCCGCCGAACGAGCGCGCCAATCTCCTTGATCGGCTGGATGACGCCCGTCTCATTGTTCACGGTCATGACGGAAACCGGCGCAGTGTCTGGCCGAATGGCCTTCTCGAGCTCAGCGAGGTCGACGATACCGTTCTTTTGCACCGGGAGGTAAGTCACGTCGAACTCCTCCTCTTGCGGCTTCCAGCAGGAGTCAAGCACGCATTTGTGTTCCTAAGCATCAAAGAGGATGAAAGTCCAATTGACGGCTCTAGCTCCGAAAACGTACTGTATGGGTGGTGATAATGCGCTTCCCTATATTCTTGTGGAACCGCGCAACACCCTTGATAGCCATATTATTTGACTCAGTCACGCCCGCGGTGAATACGATGCCGTTTGGTTCAGCAGTGCACTTTTTCCGAACCAGAAACTACCTGTGCCAGGTGCGCTACGACCGTCCAGCGAAGACGATCCATCACCGTACTTGTGCAGACGCAATCCACCCGGCGGAAAGGAAGAACCGTTGAGTGCCTCTGGCCCTGAGGTGCCGATATTGATGATCGCGTCGCCAGCCGCGGCTACAAGGAGGCCGTATGATTTAGGCGAAACAGGCTGTGCAGTGGTGCCCGTCATGTGCGCTGATTTGGGACTCAATAATCTCCGCGTCCGAAAGACATAATCGCATTCTTTGTCGACAACCGGTGCTTGGTTTTGATGAGTTCATAAAGATTTCGGTACACTCTTGTAGCCAAGACTTTGAATGCGCATGTGTTGGACTTCACAGCTGGAATACTATGTAGGACAGATAAATGTGCAACGATCACTGTTTGCTCCCCGATGAAACGAAATACGTAGGTCTGGAGCCTCCAAGACTGGGC
Organism: Laetiporus sulphureus 93-53; assembly: GCF_001632365.1. Lineage (NCBI taxonomy): Eukaryota > Fungi > Basidiomycota > Agaricomycetes > Polyporales > Laetiporaceae > Laetiporus > Laetiporus sulphureus. The sequence continues at coordinate 33,063 of NW_024468558.1, forward strand.
GCTTGCGCCATATCTGCAAAGCTTGTCGTGATTGAACGTGGCATGGGACATACCGGGAGACGACAGCAAAGGAAAGGCCCTTGAATGAGTGCGGACGGCGCCGCGGATATGTCGTCGCGGGAGCGACATCATAGAATGAGATCTGAACACTGACTGCACAAGGTTAAGGAATAGTTGTATGGGACGCAATGAGGGAGCCAAAGCGGAGGGCGGGAGGTGACTGGAATGGTCCGACGCTCAATGCTGTGCCCAGTCGATTGCGCTGATGCTGATGCCGTCCTGGACCATCTCCCACAGCGGGCTATTAGCACAACAGAGGTCAGCTACCAGTGACCAAACGATAGATCATAACACGAACACGCACCTCATGTCCCGCAACCGCTGCACACACACAACTACCTTCTCGATCACGTAGTCGACCTCCGCCTCGGTCGTGAACCAGCCCATACCGAAGCGCAGCGATGAATGAGCCATGTCTTCTGCAGCTCCGAGCGCGCGAAGCGCATACGATGGCTCGAGCGGTGCCGACGTGCACGCGTTTCGTGACGACAATGCGATATCCTGCAGCACATACCCAAAGTTATCATAAACCTCACACAATGAACAACCGTAACGACGCACCTTGAGCGCCATGAGGAAACTCTCGCCCTCTACACACGCAAAGCTAAGGTTGACGAAGCCGGGTAGCCGATCGGGTCACCGTTTCGCACGACGGAATCTGTACCTTTCCAGGCATCGGGCAAATCACCCAAAGGTCACGGAGACGACGTACCATGAGCCCCATTAATTGGGATGAGTGTCTTCATGTGGCCGGGGGCAATGCAAGAGGATCTGCATAGCCATCACGGTGCCGTCTGGAGCTCGTACATACTGTGACGCAATCCGATCGATGTCGCGTCGCCTTGACGGTCCTTCTCGGTTTCTTGGCTATGGCAGGTACGAAAGGAGCTCTCGCAAATCAACGGCCTACCGAACGCCTAGCTAGCTGCAGACATTTCCTATTCGGAGATGTTTACAGTGCAGGAAACCGGGGAACGTTCGTCGCGAGCACGTTACATTCAGTTTGGCTGGCGATACCATTTGTTTAGATTGCGCACAGGACGATGCTAGGAATTTGTTAAATGTCGAATGCTCCATGCTGTTGCCTGGTTGAAATAGGCTGAGCGCAAAAGGACGCGTCTGTGGCTGACGACGGTACGCATATCCATGTCGAATCGGCGCCGGCTCTTGCTCAAGCTTCAGCCTGCCTCTCCATTCAGGGCCGGATGGGCACGGAGAGGCGGTCTCAGCTCATAGTTCTTTCTGCGGTTGTCGCGTCTCGTTCCTAGTAATTTTACATGTGCGACCTCCTGCATATCGTGGTTTTCATGATACAGGTGGTCAGCATATTGTTGATTTAAGTCGCCATGTCGGCCTTAGCACATCGAGCTGAGTCATTGAGGTGTTCAAATATTCATATGCATGAACGTCCGTAGATAGTCCGAGTATAGTATGAATAGAACCACAGAGCCGAAGTATCGAAAGGTCTGCTACCGTCACAGAGCAATTTGAAGACGACGAAAGACATTGCACATGTCTGACTATATAGGCGGACAAAATATTACATGAATAGAAAACCGGATGCGCGCGTAATACGTATAGTATGAGTGGTGTATGACAGCGAAGATTGTAACAATTTTCCAAAAACCAATAAATATGGAACCGGGACGCTTGCAGCCTTGTATAGGAAAGTTTCGAGACAGGGAATGAATTGCGGACCTAAAGTACCCAAACTCAGCGTGGACGTCGCGCATGCGTCAACCAACTTACCAGATTCCGAAACACGTTACACACGAACAACTCCAGCTCCTCGTCTTAGTAGTCGTCCTCCCAATCGTCTTCTTCCTCCCAATCCTCGGCGGCCTCTCCCTCTGCCTGCCCTTGCTCCACATCGTACTCGCGGCCTTGTCCAGAGGGTCCAGCTTCCATGGACATCTCAACTTGCTGTGCTTCGTGATGACGGTGTTGATTCGAAGGGCCGGCAATCATGGTCTCGTTCACAACAGCGTTTATCCGGTTGGCGGTGGCTACAGAAGGTTCCGTCTCTGAACCGATTGCAGGGACGCTGTTTGAGGCGTCAGAAAGGATCACAAGGCTGGGAATGTCGATGTACGCTTCAGTCTGCACGCCATGGCCTGAGCGCACAAACGAGGGAGTATCGGATTGCTCCCTCTGCGCGGCTCGGGCCGTTTCTTGGATATTCAGCAAAATCCGAGAGACAAGAATTGTGTTGAGCCTATAAAACGCATGAGTATCTGTTGCAATCAGCATAGATCCTGAAACTTAACGGTGTCCCCAAATTGTCGATAACATATGTGGCGTTCTACATAGGACGTCACGGTTTTATGAAGACATTCAGCAGCAGCAGTATGAAAGTTGATGCGCATTTGGGTCACTGACCTGGCCAATAAGCAATAGTACGTTCGTGCTCACGTTCAGCAGTAATAGTATTCTATGGCGATGCCTCAGTTTCCCCTGCAATGGACTAGAGTTGGCCACGTACACGAACTGAATCGTACCTATAGACAGAAAAAAAGATGACGCAATCACGGTTCTACAACATAAGCTTTACTCACCGTCTCTCAGCAACAATGCCACCAGTGAAGGCCTCTGAGAAAGCACTCCAGTCGAGTTCCGGCTGAGTTGTTTGTATAGCCTCCACCAGATGACACCGACCAGTGCAACATTTTGGACCACAGAAATAACAAGGAGGGTAATTATTACTACCGAAGTGACCGTCAGTGTGGCTCATTTGGAGAAGGTAGTGCTTATAATCAGCTTACACCTGGTAGTTGATGGTTGAGAAGAGTACATAAACTGACGACAGAACGGGTTGCTTACTTTGTGTAGGTGCTCGCAAACGAATTCTGTGGGAACGAGTAGCATATTGCCGTTGATTCTAGTACGATGACCCCGGTTGATTTGTTCACGAGGTCTTCTCACGACAAGAGAGTCAGTGATGGAACGATTCGTTCAATCCAATCATCGTAGAGAGCGTACCGAGGACAATATCGAGCCCCAAATTTGCGCAGGCTAGCAACGCAAAAATTATGGTGGGACGCCAGTCACGTCCGGTCACTGCATATACTCGTAGTAACGTGAGCACTGCAATAGGATGTCAGTATCTAGCTGGAATGGGGTGCACGTAAATTGACCTGCGGACACCATGGCGATTTCAACTATAAGACTGGAAAACGCATTTTCCACTACTTCACAGCTAAAAGGCATGAAATGTAATAGGTTTTGCAAGTCCGTGAGTAGAGGACTCGGAACGAACCTCTGCCGTGGCATCCTGTCAGACCGCCGTGATCAGATTGAAGCTCCATCACGATACGTACAGTTTGTGAGTAGATATTCAATAACGCTGAGATCGATACGGCACCATAGGCGAGAGCCACCAGTCGATTGATGAAGAAGAGGACTGCCGGGAGTGACCTTTTGCCCCAAAAGAATTTAACCTCTTGGTTGAACGTAGTGATATGTTCGTAGAATATGAGGGCTAGATCAGGTCATCGTTCCAATGCATTGCAGCGTTCAGTTACGATCACACTCGCCTGCTCCGGATGCAGAGGCACAATTCGATATGAAGCTATGCATGACAAGCCCTCGGAATTAGCAAACTGGCTAACAGGGGAAAGATCGAAGCTCACTTTGCCTCCAGCAGCTCGATCGGCTCCGTGGTCAAGCTCGTCATGCTATGAACAGAGGACAGGAGGTGACGAAGATGTGAGTAGCAGCTAACTCTGAGTAGCTATCTAACATGCTCGCAGTACGATCATCAGATGCAAGGGAAAAAGAATTTACGGATGCCAAGGTACAAAGATTCTTCTCTTGTTGGAGTTGACCAGTCGACTGAGGATTCTGCGCAGTTCTCACAGTACGGTGGGCTCAACTTAGCTGATATTCTCAGCGTCTGCCGCTCACATCGAACTTGCAGGCTCTATCGAAACCATCGCATCCAGCGAGCGGGAATCACACTGAGCATGCCTTTTGAGAGCTCTGCAACGCTAGGGACGTGCAACCATCTTCCCATAGGTGGATCGGGACCTAAATTGAGTCGGCGCACTCGTTCCCAACCAGAAAATGCCTGTGCCCTGTGCGCTACGGCCGTCAAGCAAAGATGATCCATCACAGCATTTGTGCAGAACCAAGTGACTGCGTGAAAAGAAAGATGCGTTCCCAGCGCACTTCCAGCCGCAGCTACAATGAGGCCGCACAGCCGTATATGATCTAGGGTGAAACAGTCTTTCAATGCTGTCCACTGACCTTCTTCTCGTCGTAGACACTGATTTGAGGTTGAATGTTGATCGGCGTGGCGGTGCTTGACTTTGATAAGTGTATCAAGATTCTGTTACGTTCTTGTAGCCAAAACGCACATGTGTTGACGTTCAGAGCAGAAATACAGTCGCTAAAGCAAGAAGAATGTGCAACACATATTCGGTGAAAAAAAATAGAGAGGTTAGAGTCCAAGACTGGGCGCTTGCGCCGTATCTTCAAAACGCGCCGTGATTGGTGGCCACAGTATCACATTACCTCATTGATAGTTGGTTACGGTGATTGCAGCTCGATTGGCTGCATCCCGAGGATAATCATTAGCCGACTCAAATTGAAAGCACCAAGAGCACCGCCAATTATCCAACTTTCACAGAAAAGGCGAACCAACCTTTCGCTCACCCGATTATCCCGGGTCAACTTGGACAGCTAGTTATTTAACAGAGCTCATATAAATCCACAGTACGCGTAGTAACTACGAACAACAATTACATTCAATGTTCGTCACCGTCGCAGGACATACGACACATGGTACGAGACATATCAGGAGATGACAGCAAACGAAAGGCCCTAGAATGGGTGCGGACAGCGCCGCGGATATTTCGTCGCCGTAGCGACGTTGGAGAAACGGACTAGAACAATGACTGCACAAGGATAGGAAATAGTTGTATCGGATGCGATGTGTGAGCAGAAGCGAAGGGGATGCAGGGTAGGAGGAGGCTGGGATGGTCGCTCAATGCTGCGCCCAGTCGATGGAGCTGATGTCGATGCCGTCCTGAACCATCTCCCACAGCGGGCTACCATGACACCAGAAGTCAGCTACCAGTCACCAAATGATAGATTGTAACATGAGCACGCACCTCATATCCCGCAACCGCTGCACAACGGCAACGATCTTCTCAATCACGTAGTCGACCTCAGCCTCGGTCGTGAACCGGCCCATACCGAAGCGCAACGACGAATGCGCCATGTCTTCTGCAGCTCCGAGTGCGCGAAGCACGTACGATGGCTCGAGCGACGCCGACGTGCACGCGCTTCCTGATGACAATGCGATGTCCTGCAGCACGAATCCAAGTTGGCATGGACCTCACGATGAGCTGACCGTAAATACGCACCTTCAACGCCATGAGCAGACTCTCGCCCTCGACATACGCGAAGCTAAGGTTGACACAGCCGGGATAGCCGTTCGTGTCACCGTTTCGCACGACGTGCTCCACTTTCGCGTTGATGCCCTTGATGAGGCGCTCAGATAGTTCCTTCACGTGTGCATGGTCTCGCTGACAACACAAACAATAGATCAGCATCAAAATCTGACGTCGAAGAACGAAGCGGAAGACGAGGCGCTCAGTACCCCTGCACGGTACATCTCAGCTCAGCCGGCACAGCTGACACGAGTCCAGACTGCATTGCCGCTGATCTCATGGTACAAAGGTACGTGCAAAGCCTCATCAGCGCGCCTGCTCAAGAAACTTGCACTTACCGCCATCTCCTGCTTCGCAATCCTTGCAGCCTCACCCATACCCGCAACTAGTGGCGTCGCTAGCGTCCCACTCCTCAATCCACGCTCCTGTCCACCGCCGTTGATGATAGGCTCCAAGCGTACACGAGGCCGCCTGCGGACATAGCACGCGCCGATGCCCTTGGGACCGTACAGCTTGTGCCCCGAGAGACTCATGAGGTCGACATTCATCTCGTTCACGTCGATTGGGATCTTGCCTGCCGCCTGCGCGGCATCCGTGTGGAAGTGCACGCCGCGATGCCGCCGAATGAGTGCGCCAATCTCTTTGATCGGCTGGATGACGCCCGTCTCGTTGTTCACGGTCATGATGGAAACCAGTGCCGTGTCTGGCCGAATGGCCTTCTCCAGCTCAGCGAGGTCGACGATGCCATTCTTTTGCACCGGGAGGTAAGTCACATCGAATCCCTCTTCTTGCAGCTTCCGACAAGAGTCGAGCACACATTTGTGTTCCTGAGCGTCAAAGAGTGGAGTGAGCGGGTCAAAGTTCAGTGGACGGCGCCAGCTCTGAAAACGTACCGTCTGGGTGGTGATGATATGCCTCTTTTTGTCCTTATGGAACCGTGCAACACCCTTGATAGCCATATTATTTGACTCAGTCGCGCCCGAGGTGAATATGATGTCTTTTGGGTCGGCACCAATGAGGTCGGCAATATTCTGTCGCAGAAAGGAGGCAAGTCAATACAGCGTGTCGGACACAGTTCCGCCAGCACGTGCCTTACGCCCATCCTCCACGGCCTTTTCGGCCTCCCAGCCGTATGCGTGTGTCCGACTGTGAGGGTTGCCGTATTGGTCGGTAAAATATGGGAGCATGGCGTCGAGTACACGGGGGTCGACGGGGGTTGTTGCCTGCAGTGCTGAGTGAGCAAAGGAGCGCGGCAGAGGCCGTGGGAACCAACACTGACCTGCATGTCGAGGTAGATGGGGCGGACTTTCTCGCCTACTGTGCCCTCACGGCGGGGCATTTCAAGCTTGAAGCCGAGCATGTCTGCCAGCGCATAAATTTGTTGAGGAGCACAGAAAAAGCTGGCCAACAAAGCAACTCACCTGCTCTGGGCGTAAAATGCTCATCGCCCTCGTAGGTAGAGGGCACGTCGACGACGCTAGCGCGGTCTGCGCCCGAGGGCTGGACGAGAGTGCGACGAGCATTCCTGAGGGCAACCGTGGCAACGTTCGTCCTGAGGGCATTGCGGGGGATGGATCTGCTTGCCTGAGAGGAGACGCGGGATAACATAGTGGTGTGGGGGGGAGGGAGCGGCGAAGAGATGAATATAATCTGCGCTGTTTATTATCAGATAAGCCGCGCGGTGTTGACGGATGCCGGGCGGAGAGGAGCAAGCACGCCATTGGTCAGGCGAGTCAAGTCCTGCGTCAGGCACGCCTCCATTGGCTGCGCCGAAGCCGAAATGATTCGCCAGCCCCAGACCCCGTCCCAGACGCCGGCCTATCCCAGCCTCCGCTTGAGTAAGCAGTCCATATCCGATGAGAAGTATTGCCTGATTTGGGCATCTGCCTCGTGGTGCGCACGGACCAGTCGCCGGGTCCATTTGAACTCAGCCGAAAGACGCCAGCACCAACTCGTCTTTTGCTCTTCACCACCATCATGGCCCGTCGTCTCTATCTCGGCAGTAATGCATCTTATTCATTTCTTCTTGACCACTCCCAGCTCACGCATTTGCTTTCCCCTCCCTCCCCCTTTTTTGCACAGGACTGCCTCCCGACACCCGCGCCGACGACGTCTCCAAGTTCTTCGATGGATATGGCCGCATCGTCGACTGCCGCGTCATGACCGGCTTTGGCTTCGTCGAGTTCGAGAGCTCCCGCGACGCCGAGGAGGCTGTCCACCACTTCAACGGCAAGCCCTTCATGGGTGCCAAGTATGCGCTTCCCGCTGTCGCTGCCCGTTCTCACGCGCCTACTGACTTCTGACAAAGCATCGTCGTTGAATTCGCAAAGGAGACTCGCCCCCGCAGGGATGTCTACGAGGCTGAGCGTGCCCCTCGCACAAGGCGTCCGCCTGGTTATCGCCTCGTCGTCTCGGGCATATCCCGGGACACCAGCTGGCAGGTATGATTTTTTATTACTCTGATTTGCAGCAGTTCTTGGCCGCGTTTGCGCAATTGTTACCGGACTCGAAAATGGCCGCTGGGAAGATCGTGCCTCTTATGGAGCTGCTTCTACCGCGTTGTCTGATTGATTTGCAATGACCGGACCTTGAGCGTTTATGGACCTTTGGCTCTCCCACCGATGGACGGACCTGACCTTAATCTCGCCCTCGTCAGGACCTTAAGGACTTTGGCCGCGAAGCTGGTAGCGTATCTTATGCCGACATCGATCGTGATGCTCCTGGCGAAGGGTGAGATATCTGCATTACTGGCGATGGTGACGTTTCTCACATTGCGCGTAGAATTTTGGAATACCTGTCTCGCGAGGACTCTGAGCGCGCTGTCAAGGAACTCGACGGCAAGGATCTCCGCGGCCAGCCCGTTCGTGTCGCCATGGACGCCGACGTGAGTGCGGCCATTCATGCATATCCATCCAGGTATTAACCACATCTCAGCGCGGCGGCGTTGACAACTATCGTCGTGACAACCGCCGCGATGATCGTCGTGATGACCGCTACAGCCGCGACGACCGTTATGGAAGAGACGACCGTTATAGCCGTGACGACCGCCACAGGGATGACCGACGCGACGCCCGTCGGGATCGTTCCCGATCACCTACCCGCCGCGATTTCGACGATCGTCGCCCCCCCAGGTCTCCCCCTCCCCGGAGGGACATTGATGATAAGAGGCCTGCAGGGTACGATGACCGGCGGAGTGGCTATGATGACCGTCGAGGCCCTGACCCTTATTATGACCGTCGCAGGGACGAAAAAAGACGCGACGAGAAGGATGAACGATTCGAAGATCGCCCGCCGAGGCACGCCAATGGGGATAGCGGATGGGCGCGTTAGGACGCGGGTCGCGGGTCAGGATGAATATCGTTCCTATAGGACTGGTCGAAGGAAGAAAGGAGGCCATGGGTCCGTGGCGTACATGCGTCTATCCTGGATAGGTCGTTTCGTTCGGCGGGATGGACCGCGAAAGGCGCCACCCTCCATGGCTGGCATATGGACTCGTTCGTCGCTGGTGCTCTCTCGATAGGTTTCTCGTCTCGGATATCCCTGTATGGACCGCGCGTCGTGCATCGTATACTTGAATATCCCGCGTTGGAGTGCGGCCAAGCGTGGTCCTCCTTGGCCCTGAGGTTCGCGCCGAGCAGGACGGAGCGTGCGACTGGAGGGAAGCAGGAGCAGCGAGCATTTTTGCCTCCCGTCAAGCAAGTGGGTGTCCCTGAATGGACCAAAGGAACCAAATCTGGCGAACGTTACTGATGCGCGAGTCTGGCGGAGTGTGTGTGATCGCAATACTTCCCTCGGCTGATACGTAGCGGGGCAGGACCTTGATGATGGATGACTGAAGGAACGCAAAGACCGCGAAGGCCACGAGTCCATCGCTGACGTTGCTGGTGCAGATGCGCGCGAAGTCCGTGGACGAGCGGAGAGGTCGCCTTGCAATAGACGAACGAGCATTGGACGAGTTGAATGAATGTCCTGGATCCTCGGGTTAATTTTGGTCAAGCCAAGCCAATCGCCGTGAATGGATTCGCAATGGTCACTCGAGCTACATATATGCGCGGACGTGGGAATGATTGTTCATCAAGCTCAAGGTTTGCTATCGGCCCGTAACGCGAGAAGACGACATGGGCACATTTTGGCAGGCAGACTTCTGGCGAGTCATCTCTTACGGGTTTGTGACCATCTGGCACCAAGCGGATCTGACGGCTTTGGACGTGCAACGCAAAATCATTGATTTGACTGGATGCATGTGAACGGTTGACGGTATGAGGTAGGTCGTCTAAAGTGCAACTCGTTTCTCGTCGCGTCATGTCGCGTCATTGCTATTCCTGTGTATGCTATCGTACATTGCGCAATGCAACACATATCCACACCCATCTTGTCCTGTGAGAGATCGACGTCGTTTCATATCACACACACAATAATACGCATCAGAGAAAAACATAGCTGTATCATGTCGCGCCATCGGCAGAGACGAACACCTCCGATCCATCCTCGATGCCCCACCAAGCAAGGTCGCGCGCGTCGTCTCCATGCAGTTCCGCGAAGCTCTCGTTCGGCATGCGCAGCCACAGCCGCATCGGGGCGCCACGCGGCAGCTTAAGCGTCTTTACGAGCTTCATGACGAGGGTTCGGATGGACATGGTAGGTAGGACACGGAGCGGCGTCGGTGAAGGCGAGGACGAGGGTGGGTGTGTGGTGGGGGGTTCGGTGCAGCGGTGAATGTGCACTTCTGCGTTAGGCGAAGGAGATGAGCGACGCTGCTGGAGGACAGATAGTCTGTATACCAATTAACCGGCTTCCCAGCGTATCCTGCCTCTCCTGCGCGGTCGCCGGCAGGCTATCTGGCTTGCCATGTTCTGCAGAAGCAGCAGTCAGCGGAAGCACTCTCTCTCAAATTCCAGAGTGAGTGACACACTGTCGCATAGTTCGTGCCATCGCGGGAGCGCATCCTCGCCCGGCGGCCCGTGCCTGCTCAGGTACGAGAGGTAGAACAGCTCGCTGTCCGTTCGCTCTTTCGGGATTATCTGTTCGGAGTGCGGTGTAGCATAGGATGATCAGATCGAGCATGGGCGGTCCGCATGCGGTCAGTCAATGTTCGATAACGAAAAAAGGTGATGCTGGAGTGTGAGTGACCCGCATGAAGGGTGTCCCGGTGAGACACGTACCCCTGCGGCATCGAGCACGATGAGCGAGCCTATTTTTGCTATTGTAAACTGTCGCGCATTCTTGCCCATTTCGGGATCTGTGGGGATGGATGAACACCGCACCGCAACACTAAACGCGTACCGCAATCACCTTCGACGAGCGGGTTGCCCATCAGTGTCAATGACTCCAACACAGGACACCAGAGTGGCAAGACGTCGACATCACGCCATGATCGCAGATGATTGAATGAGAGCGAGAGATGTTTGAGGTTCACGAGGCGTGCAGCACCGGTGTCGCTCGGATACGGGTCAATCGTCTGGATGCCATTAGCCGTCAGCACCAAGCGCTGCAAGCTATTTTCTTTCGCTGTCAGCCAGCACCGTCTCGCGCGCGCGTGCCGACGCACCTCGGAAATGAAATCAGCGCCTCACATGTCGCGCGCCACCCGGAGAGTGCGTTGCTATCGAGGTTGAGCTCCTTCACAGCCAGATGAACGCCGTGTGATGCCGGTAGCGTGCGCAGGTTGTTGTAACCCATCTCGATTGATCGTAAAGAGGGCATCCCACGGATGACGTCGTGCAGTGCAGGCCACAATGTCAACGTCGCGTTCAGCTGTAGTTCCGTGATGGTGCGGAAGGCTGACGCGGCGCGGGCATGGTCGGAGAAGGGGAGGAGACGATTTTGGCTGTGCGGGCTCGTCAGACGGTTTGGGATGGAATGAAGAGGATGGGGACAGTACGTACTTGAGCGCGAGCCTCTGAAGATGCGGCAGTTCTGACACGATTAGTGCGACAACATCCCAAGATGGGATCAGGTTCCTGGACAGGTCCAATCCGCGGATACCTGATGCACGACGTGTCAGTAACTGTGATCTGATCAGTCTCACTCGTGGCTAAACCGCCCTCGATAGCGTTGCACGTCAATTTGGAAATTCAGGTGCCTTGCACAAAAGCCGTGCGAGCAGTAGCAGTGGCACAGCTGTACAGCACTATCGTTAGCGGGAGATCTCTAAGCTGCGTGTTTCGCGATGGCTCGTGTGATTATGCTGGGCAGAGCGACAGCACAATCTTGTATACCGTGCTTGTCAAGCGGAAAAAGAACGAGAATTACACGGGCTATCTGACGAGTGTCGTCTGGGGCCCAAACCCGTCCTGAGACAAGGCCATTTCTAGACCAGCGCAACCCAGAGAGACTATGATATCGTGCAAACACTCATTCCATCGGACATAATCATCGCGGAACACTGTGACTCTGAAGAAAAAGAATTTGTTGCGCTCACCTGGGCAGGTGCTCGAAATTCTCCCAGGCGGATCGGGGGAGGAAACGCCTTCCCCGTCCAAACTCACTTGCTGCAGCCGTTCCAATTGAGCGAGCTTGCTTCTGATCTTATCGAGGCCCACCGCCTCCACTTCTATCGCGCCATGAGAGGACCCCAGAACGACCTTTTCCAGTGTCGACGACCCATGAGGGAGCTCGATGTACTTGGAGATGAGAGCTGTGAGGAAAGAGCTCCCGTAGGACACTGCGGCCGATGGGCGGATGAACGAGCCGGAATTCGGTACTCTGAAATTCGCGCTGAGTGCCGGTGATGAGCAGCGAGGCAAGCTGGATCTCACTCTCACAAGCAAGTAAAGTAGCGTTTTCCGTCCTTGACCCCGTCGTGCTTGCCTCTCGAAGGGTCGTCCCATTCGATCCCCAGCCAGATGCCCGATGTACCTTCCACTGCACCGACGAACCTGACCGTTCCCAGGTATCCTCCATGGCTGATACGGGTGCTAATTGCAGGCAACGCAGCAGAGCTGGACATTGTCTTCCAAAGAATGGATAACAGATTTCGCCGTCCAGTGTTGCAAATGGAATAGTGCGCTGCGCGGCCGGTCGCGGTGGTGGCGGAAAGAAAGAGCGAGTTCACGTGGTGATGGGGACAGGCGCGTGAGGCGCTTCTTTCCCTCGACGGATCCCCGCAAATCATCCATATCGCAGGTTGGTCGTCGTCTCTGCTTTCCATGTTTGCGCGGACGCTCCGTCTCGGGAGGATGACACGTTCCAGCCGTGCAGCCCAGCGGACTGCCGCCATAGCGCAGCACATGTCCTCCAGCGCGTCGCAACCAGCGCCGGGCGAGGTCAGTTCCACATGGCGCTCGCAGACATCAGGTTCCTCAGTCTTTCGTGATGTCCTCGCAGGCAGCGGTGTTCTTCAAGGAGGACGGGCCGATGAGGACGTACGTCCTTAATCGCCAGGACAAGCTCAATGCACTCGATGAACCGATGCTCAATATCCTCAGACCGAAGGTAGAGGTAGGACGAACATCCATTACGCCACAGTGACAGCCATGACTCATATTTGTTCCTCAGGAATGGAGCAAGAGCGATCTGGCCAAGGTGGTCGTAGGAACGGGCGTGGGCCGTGCATTCTGTGCGGGAGGGGACGTTGCAAGTGAGCTTCCGCGCTAACTGTGTCGCATTCTGATTGCACAATTGTGCCCGCAGGCGTTGTCAACTATGCTTCAAATGTTGATACGCTCCCCAAAGCCATCGACTTCTTCCACCGAGAGTACGTTTCTATTGTCTCATCCCGCCCACCGTTTGTTTAATGCCTGACGTCACGTCATGTAGATTCGAGATGGACTACATTCTGGCTGTTATGCCGAAGCCGTATGTGGCTGTAATGGACGGCATTACGAGTGAGTCCATTCATGTATACGTAGCAAGAAACATTGGCCGACTGTGTCTCAGTGGGTGGAGGCGTTGGACTGGCGGTCAATGCTCCGTTCCGGATAGCTACCGAAAAAACGAGATTCGCAATGCCCGAGACCAAAATTGGATACTGCCCGGACGTTGGCGCCAGTTACTTCCTGCCGCAAGTGGACGGTGAGATTGGCACCTACCTCGGGCTTACCGGCAATGAGATCAGAGGAAAGGCAGTTTTGTGAGCGCATCTTCCCACATCAAATAATCAACTCTGATCGCCGAACCAATCTAGCGAGCACGGTTTCGCGACACATTACGTTCCCTCGTCGCGGATATCGGCCCTGCTCGAACGTATTGCCTCCCTGGAGACCCCGACCTACGGCCAGATCGACAGTCTGATTGAGGAGCACCGGGCGAATCCATCACCGGAGGACAACCACAGCATCCTTGTCGGTGACATCCGTCGTGCGCTCGATGCATGCTTCCGGCATGACTCGGTCGAGCAGATCGTGGCCGACCTGAAGACACAGGCGACGAATGGCCCGAGCGAGGCTGTGCGGAAGTGGGCAAAGGACACCTCGGACGCAATTCATCTGCGTAGCCCGACGAGTCTGAAGGTCGCTCTGGCCGCTCTCCGGAAGGGAAAGAAAATGACATTGCTTGAAGCTCTCCAGATGGAGATGAATATCGCGACTGCTTTCTGCGTAAGTCGATCCCTCGAACTCTGCATTCCAAACATTTTGTTTACCGAGCAAGCTGTACTAGCACGGTGTTACCCCCGATTTTGCCACCGGCGTCACGCACGTCCTCGTGGAAAAATCCAGAGACCCGAAACCGCAATGGTCTCCCGCTACGCTTGAGGAGGTGAAGGACGAGTTCGTCGAGAAACAGTTTTTCGGGACTTACTCCCCAGAGGCAAACGGTCAAACCGCACCGAAGCTCGCGCCGCCGGAGTGGCTCGCCAATCACGCGAAGCCCACGCTTCCCATGAAATACGCGCTGCCGACCGAAAACGAGATCGGGCAGATGGTGTTGGGCGCACACAAGGCGAGCGGCGGGACAGCGCTCACGCTCGAGGAGCTGCTCGCGCAGTTCGATGATATGCGTAGGGGCAAGATGGGCGTGAAGGAGAAGGTACGCGAGGTCGTCGCCCGGCGGTGCCAGACGGAGGAGGACGCGCAGACGGGCCAGAAGTGGCTGAAGTGGGTTCGGAATCAGTGATTGATTGACGGGGCGTTGCGATGACTACTGCCGCGCGAAGACGCGTTGTAACCTCCAATACTGACTGACTGTACCTCTATGTGCTTCATTTCAAGTGTCTATGGGCTGGTTTTGGTTCTGCCACGTGCATGTTCAAAGTGATGTTTGCGGTGCGACTGCAATTCCGAATTCGGAGGAGTGGCCCACGGAACAATCAAGTGTGTAAGTTCCGATATCTGAGACAATCGCTTCTGTTGTTGATTATCATCAGATTCAGATCCTCCCCGTGAGTTGTGTGGTCCACCTGTAAAACTGCCTCAGGACAAGGGGCTTGAAGCGATGATGAGAATATGAATTTCTGCATGCCCGTCCCTGCAGGCGAACTCTGTTCGGAAGGCTCTCGTAAGTGGCGCAGTCAGTGACCAAATCCACACTGTGTGGTCAATGTCGGTGACAGATCAACGGGAAGAAACAAATGCTAATCTTCACGTCCAGCGCTGCCAGAAAATAACGGTTCATCGGCATCGTTTCAAGGCACTGTGCACATGGAGCATCGTATCTGTCCATATGCTCACGACCCCACGCAGTGCATTGCTTTCCGCAGGGCCTGCGTCCAGCCAAAGCTCGAACGCAACGTTGGCGAGCTCTGGATCCCAATAGCACTATGCCCATCGGTGCTAGCCTGCGGCTGGCTTCAATTACAAATGAAGTATATTCTCGCACGCACACGCCTAATATTTTTATCATGCAGGCCGACGTGGGCGCATCATAGAAACGGGGGGATTGCCGTTAACGTTGCTTCGTCGCCGTTGCCGCACTGCACGTCATCAAACCAAATCAAATGCAACGCCTTGCGCGCGCGCGGGTTGAGGTTACTGTATTTGAGATCAGGGATCGAGCCGTTGCTGTGGGAGTCGCGTGCGGTGCGAACGGGGCGGTGTATCATAGGGAAGACTTTGGCCCGCCATGTGCTATGTAGGGCCTGGCGCGGGAAAGGTCGACTTAGACTCAAGTCGCTGATGGCCACCACTCTCCTGCGTGTGCAGACGGAAGACGTACAGGTATGCATGTATTTGTGGCCAGCATTACGTTGAGGTTTATCGGCAGGTCTGCCTGGGCGAAAGAGAAGAACCATCGCACGTTGCTTGCCAAGCTAACACGGAGGTTCGAACGGTAGCTGCCACAAGACGCACGAGTGCTCGAACACAATATGTGACTGGAGAAGAATGCAGATTGGCATTTTTAGAAGATTGAGCGAGAATCGTGTGATCCGCTCTCGGACTGAGGTGTCCATGCAGGTGTGGAGTTTGTCGAGACAGCACGTTGGGCCTCCCCCGTCCCCTACACATTGCAATGGAAGCTAAAGTATATACTGAACAAGATGGAGTCTATGGTACAAGGAAGATCAGCCCCGATATGTCGAGGACCATGTTATTTTCGACAATATCAAGTCTCGGACTCGGGAGCATGACTCGGTCGGAATAGATGTGTGACACTGCCATTGACAATGGGGCCTGTGCCTCTCGAGTGCTCGACTGCTCCCGCGAAGGCGCAGGAAGGCAGGAATGGACGCCTGACGGCCGTGGTCGGCACGTGGCGTGATCACGAGATGGATGGGGCTGCGCTAAGCCGTGGCCGTGGGCCTGGCGACGCAGCCACGCACGAGCGTACACGTTCGATTCGAGATCCCATCTGCAGCAGCTTTTTTGTTTTCTGTTTCACAGACTTTGTGTGACTCGCCTACCGCGGCCATCGCGCGAGGCTGACTCGGGCAGGCTCGAGCGCGCACAGACAGCTCCTGCCATGGCAGCGACAATCTGGGATCGACACATGAAGCAGAGTGATTTGAGGAAGAAGACCTCGAAGGTGCCTTCGCGGATCCCAGTGATAGCGTCTCGGGGAGGCTTCGATCGCTCACAGGCGGTGGCTGAAGCAGTGTCTCTGCGCCTGGACGGTGCAGCTCCCACGACAGATTGGCCGCTCAGTTGACCATCCTGGGTGACCGAGATGGCGGAGTGTCTCAGGATGGTGACTCGCACGGACGGGACAATTCGTGCGTTTGCGATATTCTGTGCCGTCACTTGTCGTAAGGGGTCGGGGCGTCCCGAATTGATGAATAGCATACGATCCATCTCAGATCGAGGATGGCTACGCGAACCGTTCAACACCTTCCTCTTACCACAACCCGCTCCATATAAAATGCTCTGTCCCATCCCATGTCCTGTACAACTCCACAGCGCATCCTCGTCCCCTCTCGACTACAGGCCATCCTGACAATCATGTTAGTTCCCTCCATCCCGTCTCCCGTACACGCTCTTGACTGGCTCGCATCCGTCACCGACACGTCGACCCTCCTAGCTCTCCTCGGCAGTGGCACTGGCGGACCTGGACGACTCTGCCCAGCAGACTTTGACGTCGACCCCAAGACCGGGTTCTTCCCCCGACAGCCGCTACCAAGGCTGCCCGAGCAGTACCAACTTTGGGAGACGGCTCTCGCGGGGGCCAGCGGCGCTGTGAAACTGGGCGACGACTGCAGCGACGGCGCACTTGCGATGCGCGCGGAGGGAGAGTCCTGGCGGTCGTCCATACGAACGGTGAGCCCGATGGATCGTGATTAATTGCCCGCGAAGCTAACATGCCGGCAAATCGCAGTGGCCAGTCATTAGCGTGTCCGCGCTGAACGGCGACCTTCGTCTTCTCCAACGAGCCCACATGGTTCTTGCAAGCGTCATGCATTTCTACGTCCACTCCCTGCCACCCGCCGACGCCCCGATCATCGTCCCCAAGGCCCTGGCTATCCCGCTCGTCGAGGTCTCGCGCCAGCTACGGATGGCCCCGGTGCTCACCTTTGCAGACACGGTCCTCTGGAACTGGGAGCTTGTGGACCCAGAGAGACCGCTATCGCTGGACAACATGCGATACCTGAACATCTTCTCCGGCAGCGATGACGAGCGAAACTTCTATCTTGCCTCGGCAGCCGTCGAGCTCAAGGGCGTCGAGATGCTCGAAATCTTCGAGCGTTTCGCCAACTCGAACTGTTCCACCCGGAGCGCGAACGACAGCGACACGTACGCGAGTGCGACGCTCTCGCGCGACCTCACGCGGCTGGCGAGGATCGTGAACGAGTTGACCGAGATCTTCAAGTCGATACGTGAGACGGTCGACCCGGACATGTTCTACTGGACAGTGCGTCCCTGGTGGTCCGGGTCGACGTCCAAGGGGCCATCCCATCCGGGGTGGGTCCTCGAAGGCGTCCCGGACTCGCACAAGCTCGACCTCGGCGGGGCGTCTGCGGGACAGAGCTCGGTCATGCACGCGCTGGACATCTTCCTCGACGTCGATCACAAGCTCCAGCGAAGCAGCCGCACGCCGGGGCCCTCGCCGGACAACAAGCGTGCGGACCGCGGGTTCATGGAGCGCATGCGGCGGTACATGCCCGGGCTGCACCGCGAGTACCTCGCGCACGTCCGGCCGGTGAGGGAGGTTGTCGAGCGGCTGCCGACGCTGAGGGAGCCTTACAATGCGGCGATTGCTGCGCTGAAGAAGCTCAGGGACGTGCACATCCGGATTGTGGCGATCTACATCGTCACCAGGGCGAATGGGCGCTCGCCGTTCGGGCCTGAGCACGGAGCCGAGGGCATGTCGCGGGCGGACAAGCGCGGGCCTGCGCGGGGGACGGGCGGGAGCGAGGTGTCGAACTTGCTCAAAGCGGGGAGAGATGCGACGCAGCGCACGCTGCTGGGGGATTGAGTCGGCTAGCTGGACTAGGACAAGTGAGCCGTCGAAAGACTTTGAGCGTGGGAAGCGTTCCGCCGTAGATCCTCTTTGTTTCCGTTCAATGTGCCTTCTGACAAGCAATCACCCACCACTGTATCAATAGTAACCTCTGTTCGTTGTCGAGATGCTGTATCCCTAGACATTTGACGTAGATGTTCGTAATTTATTGTTGAGTAATGTGTCAATCGGAGACCTCCGCTCGCGATGCATTGGGCAAGGCTTCTTAAGAATGAATGTGGAAGTTGTGAACACGATGAGATGTGGAGTTCCACTGAGATCGCAAGCCGAAACGAAGGAGACATGTGTGGATGCTCTGGATGCAGAGCGAGTTGAACGACGGATCAATATTCAATTGCAGTGTCGGGCGTCAACATGGCAATGCCAAAAAAGTAGAATGCTGACTAAGACACGCGCCACTTAAGCGCGGACGCGTCGCGTCGCGCTTTTCATCCTCAACCACCACAGTGCACACCACATAAACCGCGATGTCTTTCGAGCTCACCGCAGGCATCGTCAAGCGTCTTGGGGACACGAACAATGTCCCCGCCGACGTGCTCGAGTCGGAGCCAACCGTGCAGTTTCTCTCGTTCAAAAAGGTCGCGCCGGGCTCAGGGGCGTCGGCGACGATGGACCGCTACCGCGTGATCGTGTCGGATGGGCAACATTTCTTGCAGGCGATGATCGCGACGCAGTTGAACGAGCTCGTGGAGACGGGGCAGGTTGGAAAACACTCGGTCGCGGTCATCGAGCGGTTCAGTTGCAATCTCGTGCAGGACAAGCGGTAAGCGAGCCTAGGAGAACTCCCACAGAAAGAGGCTCATACATGCGCGTGTGGTCAACAGGTTGCTCATTATTATGAAGATGCGTGTCCTCGCCACAGACGCGCCGAAGATCGGAAATCCGAAACCGCTGGCGTCACCTGCGCTCGCAGGCGCAGCTCTCACCGCTGCCCCGACCCCGCAAACCACAACTCCCGCTGCAGCGGCGGCTCCCGCTGCGTCTTCGTCCATCACGTCCGGTCCTGTTGTTAACCAGAATGCTCAGCGGCAGCAACAGCAGCAGCAGAACCGCGCGGGACGAGGCACGATCTTCCCCATCGAGAGTCTGAGCCCCTATCAGAACCACTGGACGATCAAGGCGCGCGTCATCCAGAAGTCGGATATCAGGACGTGGTCCAACCAGCGTGGTGAGGGAAAACTGTTCAATGTTACGTTGATGGACGACACCGGGGAGATCAAGGCGACCGGCTTTAACAACGTCGTCGATGAGTTGTACGACAAGCTGCAGGAAGGGAAGGTGTACTATGTCTCGAAGGCGAGAGTCAACCTTGCAAAGAAGAAGTTTTCGAATGTCCAGAATGAATATGAGCTGAGCTTCGAGCGCAACACGGAAGTCGAGGAGGTGAGTGGTAGAATCACTCGCCCATCTGCGGCGTATACTCACATTACTCCAGTGTCTCGATGCGACCAATGTGCCAGTTGTCAAGTTCAACTTTGTCGAGATCAACAAGCTGAACGAGATCCCGAAGGATTCCACTGTTGGTGTGTACTATCCCTATTGTTGCATATCGACTGCGGGCTAACCGCGTGAATAGACGTTATCGGCATCGTCAAAGAGATCGGCGACGCAGTGGAGATCAACTCGAGAACTAACAAGACGGTCGGTTGCGCAGCTTCCTCCATCTAACGCCTAGTTGACGTTGTCTTTCTGCAGCTCACCAAGCGGGAGCTCACAATCGTCGATCGCTCTCAGTTCTCTGTCCGCCTCACTCTGTGGGGCAAACAAGCGCAAGACTTTAACGTAGATGAGCCTCAGCCCGTCATCGCATTCAAGGGTGTCAAGGTCGGCGACTTTGGAGGTAACGAATTCATTCTTCATTACAGAACAATGCTTACAAGACACCCTCCGCACTCAGGCCGCTCGCTGTCCATGATCAGCGCGAGCACTATGCATGTCAACCCTGATATTGCCGAGGCGCACGCCCTACGCGGTTGGTACGACGCAGCGGGCGAGAAGGAGACGTACCAGGCGCAATCGAGCTCGGGCTACGCGGGCGGGTCGTACGACCAATTCGAACGCGCCGAGGTGCTACCGCTGCGCGAGGTGCAGGAGCGCGAACTTGGGACGTCCGACCGGCAGGACGTGTTCTCGGCGCGCGCGACGATCATGCACATCAAGTCGGATAACATCGCGTACCCTGCGTGCCAGTCGCCTGGGTGCAGCAAGAAGGTCGTCCAGGGCCATGACGGCTGGCGTTGCGAGAAGTGCGATAAGAGCTGGGAGAAGCCGAGTTACAGGTATGGGCTTGTTCGAGCTCTGATGTGGACGACGTTGATGGTGGTGTTTCGTGTTAGGTACATCGTTGCTATGGCTGTTGCGGACTACTCTGGGCAGGCGTGGCTCCAGGGTTTCAACGAAGTCGGCCAGACGATCGTCGATATGTCCGCCGACGAACTCACGAATATTAAAGTCGGTCATATCTATTTTTAACTTCCATATTTATGCTCACGGCGCGACAGGACCAGGATGACGAGCAATTCAACCGGGTCATGGAGCGCGCCACCGGCAAGACGTACAATTTCGTTTGCAAGGCCAAGATGGATACGTTCAACGTGAGTCATGACAATCCACTCAAATGCACCCAACCTGCTAACGATGTTTGCGTACAGGACAAGACTCGCGTACGTTATCAGATCACCCGGATCATCCCTAGTGACTATCACGAGGAGGGCAAGTACATGGCAAACCTCCTCCTTCGTTCTGACTGGGCTCGGTGAAGCACAGCATTTCTCTTCATATAGGCACTTAAGATTCTCTATCCTGTTGTATTAGTAGCATGTTGCTTTTCCCTTTCTGAAATGACCATCGATCAATGATGTATCCGATAATAAAACGGTCTACAGAGCGGTAAAATTACAGAGACGGCGAGAGTAAGTTACAATGACTAACAACAGAGAGACGTCAGACAATAATCACTCGCGCTCTGCTGCCTTGTCGAGCTGCTGTCTCTTGCGGGCACCTCCGCTAAAATTGCGAACCTGCGTCAGCATCAATCAATAGCACGAACAACGCAGAATACTCACACGTCAGTATCCAAACCCCTCTTCTTCCCGCTCTTCGCCTCGTCCAGGAACTTGTCGAGCCCGAACACGTCGCCCGTGTCCTTCTCGAACTGTACCGGGCCCTCCCGCACCTCCTGGTCCTTCGCGCCCTCAAAGCCAATGCGCACTTGACCCAGCCCGAACCTATCGTTATCCAGCGCCCTCCCAATGCCTTCCTCCGTGCCCTCCCCAAACGATTCCTGGTTGCCCTCCGTGATGTTCCCACGCGCCTTATACATCACCGCGGCCGCCGACGATCCGTGGAACAGCGGGCGATCGTACAAGTTATACGCCTCATCTTCCGCGAACGAGCCCGTGAGAGACTCCTGGTTGAACAGACGCGAGTCGACCATGCTCTCCTTCGAGAGCGTCGGCTTCGCTAGCCCGAGCGCGATCTTCTCCGAGATATCGCGGTTCTGCTGCCGCGCGAGCATCTTGGCGCGCTGCTCCTGTCCCATGTTGCTCATCCGTAGCTCGCGCTCACGTTCGCGCCGCTTCTCCTGCCGCATCTGGTCGCGCAGCCGCGCCGTCTCCTCGTCCCCTAACTCCTCTGCCTCTGACTCCTCGCTCTCACTGCCATATGCACCGAGCGAGGACTGGATGGCCACAGTACGCTCGACGGTGACCTTAGTCTCAGTTGCGCGGGAAGGTGCAATACCTGCACGCTCCTCGCGCGCACGTTGAGCAAGCATCCGCAGGTTCTCCTCCTTCTGTGCCTTCTGCTTCTCGGCAAGCTTCTGCTGCATCAATCCACGCTGGCGGACTTCCTCTCGGGCATGTCGATCAGCAATGAAAAGCGCTTCTGAGAATTTGGCGAAGTTGTCGTTGATGTGCAGCTATCCAGATACCGTGATTAGCAGGAATTATACAGTCACACGTGCATCATTACTCACATCTTGCAGACCACGGCCATCTGCGGCAAGACGCTTATCAAGAGGAATGGTGTAACCCTTGTTGTTCTTCCAGTTGGAGATGCAAGGAGGAATCATCCACTCCTTCTGCTCCTGTGCCGTGGCTTTCCGCGGAGGACTCCTCAACACTGGTGGTGGTGGGCTGGGTGGTCCGCGAGGGATCTTCTTATGCTTGAACCGTGGCGGCTCCAGTGGATCCTCAACGACCTCGGTCATCTTGACGATGCGCTGTTTGAGCCCATTTGCGCCATTCTGCTGCCCTGGTGTGTATCGGATGAACGACGTCTTTCCCTGGCTGTCAGGAACGTTCTTGGGCTGTGCCGCTTTGATCTTGCCATTCACGAGCTTCTCCAGTGCCGCTCGCGTCTTTTCTGTCGTAGCCTGCACGTCATCCTCTGTGGGGCGTTCCATCTGCCGCTGAGTGTCATCAAGGTCTTTCCTGTGAGCGAGCGGGACGAGGTCCTTGAACTGCGACTGCACGATCTTGCCCGGTCGCTGGCCTTGTTGAGCGATGACATCGTAGCGCACGTTGCCCTCTGAATCGACCTGGAGTGCAAGTGTGTTGCCGGCGGCGGTCTTCTTCTTGCCCATGTCTAAAGGATACTGAGCGACATGGCACTCGGGATACGCACCACCGTCACCTGAGAGGTTGCGTCAGTCTCTAAATGTTATAACGACTACATAAGCAAACGCACCAAAGTCATCTGGTGACGTTGGCTTCCATCCATTCCGCTGGCCATATGGTGGAACAGGCGTTCGAACTACCACTGACTGCGATGCGACTGTCGCGGGGACTTGAATGACCGTCTCTTCGTCGTCCGCGGTGGATGTAAATACTGGTTGGGGAAGTAATCTGAGACATAGAATGAGAAAAACGATATCCATAGAATTCAATGCTACTTACGATGCTAGAGCGGTGGCCATTTTGTAGTTCAGGTGTTGAAGGAACGAAGATAGAGGAGCACTGAGTACAGTTATAAAAGCAGTTAAGTTACATAACATGCGAGGCGGGATGCTTGGTCATGTTTGTCACCGGCAATCACCGGTATTTCCTTATTTGGAAAACCGTACTGCCAACTTTTTATCACGTCTTCATTAATGGATTAAGAAGAACAGTTCGACTGCTACTAGCAAATTAAACTTACGACCCAGCAGACACATCGAGGTACAACAACCGAAAGTGCGCATAAAGTACATAACTGTACATTGCAGAGTGTCTGTCACGTGACAATATGAAATCCCAGAAATGAATCTTGAGCGAATTGTCTCATTCTTCTCGCCGGCGTCGGCGATGAGCTCAACTCCTAGCGATGTCGCTGCTCCTCCGACAAAAACACGGCTAGCAGGTGTCAAGGCCGCGCTGAAATATACGGGGATCCCGCCGTCATGGCTCGACAAGCGACCTAAGCTGCCTTCGCGCAACTGGCTCATCTTCATCGGAGTCACGTCCACCCTCGCGGGTGCGTACATCTATGACTACCGGCAATGCAGAAAAATCCGCCAGGAGTACGTCGACAAGGTAAAGTACCTCGCACAGGAGCCCCTAGGCAGCCTTGACTACCCGCGCAAGGTGACCGTGTACGGGACGAAGTGGCCTGGTGATGAGGACTCGCAGCGGAGCATGCGATACTTCCGGAAGTACGTCAAGGTCCGGTGTATGCCTTTTAATATTCATGTCTAAGCGTTGACCATATTCTCAGCCGATCCTCGTAGCCGCCGCTGTGGACTATGAGATGGTTAATGGGAGACGCTACGGTGATCTTGCACGCCGCATAGCGGAGGAAATCAAGAAGAAGCGGAGGATCGAAGTCGGATTAGACCAACCGCCTGCGCCGCCCATGCTTCTTCCTCAGGCTTCTCCAGAGGAGAAACGGCGGCGCGAGCTCGAGGGCGGGATTGTCATTGTTGGTCGGCCTACATTCAAGGAATTTATGGCTGGTCTCAAACGTGGCTGGACTGACAGTCTTGACCTCGTGGACAGGGAGGAGCAGCTTTCGCGAGATTTAGAGTCAGATGGCCGGTTTGATGAACCAGAACCGGAGCCAGAGGCTAGTGCAGACATCGACGGCGAGCCGATACCGACCGCCTCGCGTCTGCCGCCCTCCAAGCCATTCGCTGCCTTCAGTCCACCCATAATGCACGGGCTGACACCAACACCATCATCCTTCTCTCCTTCATCATCTTCGTCGGGATCTTTCATCCCTGCAGAGTTGAATACGCCACCCGCCAGCATCCCTCCCCAGCCTCCAATTGTCTTCGTGCACTTCATCAACCACATAGGCTTCTCGCAGATCCCGCACATGATTTGGGACTTCTTCAATGAGCGGCATAGAGTCCGTGAAGGCGCACAAGATGCCTACAGGCTCATTGTCGGCCAGACGCGTCCGTTCGTCGCGCCTCCGCCAGAAGTTCTCACCCAGGTATCCGACGCAGACGCAGATCTCGACCCCAGCACGTCACCTGCACAGCCGCACCTCACAGAGTTCCTGCCGTCCGATCTCAACTTCGACAAGGACGCCGAAACATACTATAAAAAGTCCCTTGTGCGCTCATTCGCGTCAGACATTGCAAAGGCGCGCGAGGAGTACTATGCTGCGCTCCCGAAGCGACTCGAGACGGCGCGCGCTCTGGCGTGGGGCGCCCGTGAGCCAACGAAGGACGAGCGGAGCTATCCGCCGCCGACGGAGGTCGAGCTGCGCGCGGAGCGGATGAAGAAGGAGCTACGCTGGCGTGCAGATGAGGAGGGATGGGAGATAATAAGGCCGGACAAAGAGGTGGATTGGGACGAGAGGTTCAGAGAGGCGTTGAAGGTGTTCGTCAATTCTCTGTCTGAATCGGAGAATGCGAAGGCAGAGGGCGAGGGCGGCGAGAATAAGTCATGACCGGATCGATGAATGCGGTCTATCTCCCAATTCTTGACTAGCTCACTAAGTATCGTACAGCTTCGGGGGGCTAAGCTGCAAGCCCTGCCGCTAATCTTGAACCAGCGGCGAATCCGCAGGCACATACCACCTGAAGGTTGGACCTGCGCGTGGGCGGAACTAAGGTGGAACGATCAAATGAAGGATGGCGAAGCTATCGTTCGTAGTTGATTATTATAGAGTATGCGAGCTATCGCCCTAAGCATCCTCGCTGCGAGAAGTAAAGTGGACACGTAGAAATCGAATGCCCAAATCACATCGTTCATCCTTGATATGACCGCCAACGTGCAAGTAACTCTTGGGTGGCTGACCGCAAGGCCATGAACATCGGCTGCGTATATTAATCAGACTGGCAACGAACAAGTAATGAGCTTTGTAGCCCGTCCAATACCAATCCCGTTTGTAAAGTACACAATGCTCTTTGGCATCTACGAGAAGATTGTTCGCGCTGGTGTCTTGCTAATCATCGATAATCTCTACTGCTCCGCTATGCCACCAGGCTTCTAGCTCCTCCAAATCTTTCTGAAAACTATTGTCCTCCTGAGGTTCGTCGTCAAAAGCGAAACTTGAAGGCTCGACTTCTATGTGGTCTTGAACGGGATCGTCAGTCTGATGCTCTGAACGTATCTTCACGATGGCGTCATTGATGGGTTGCTTGCCTCTCAAAGATAACTGTTCATGAGACGCGCTGCAAGAGGTTGCCAAAGTCTCCGAGGAAGACGTGTCCGGGACGATTTCGAAGAGATTAAGATCTAGCTCGAATGGTTCATCACCTGGAGCTTGAAAGCGACAAGGAGAGCCTTGTTCCATCTCCACATCCTGCTGCCAGCCCGAAGGACCATGCTCATCGGAGGAAGAGTCCAAGAATAGCAGCTCTGCCTTCTGCTTGCCCTTGTCAACCTGCGACCACTGTCGTGAACATTCGAAATGTTCATACGCATATCTCGACGACACATACTTTTCGTTGCATGGGGCTGGCAGGCGGCCTTCTGAACGTTTCATCACGCTGTGTGGGTTCCAACTCAGCGCGCTTGTGATTGATAGGCGATTCATCGGCTTCACTTCTTCGCTTCTGCCTCTTTGAAGCTGGAGTATTCCAGAGCCAGTTTTCGGCGCGAGGAGAGTTGTCATAAGCTTGTGGCGTAGAAGAACTAGTATTCATATGTCTGATATTTTCATTGTCGTATAAGGGAGCATCTCGTAACGCAGCGTCGACTTCCGAGTTAGAATAGTGTGTGGTATCGTCAGAAGGAATTGCGACGTCACATCCCTTCCGCTTTCCATTGCCAAAGGAGTTCAATAAGTCACTAGGCTCCGGGAGGTCTGCGTCATTATCCGAGTCGTCAATAGAGATGACGTCGTCGCCAGTATCAGCCTTGTTGTCCACGCGTAGAGACGTCAAGCCAGAGCCGATAGACCGTCCCTTGAGCCCTTCCCCGGAAGTATTCACAGATTTGTCGAGTTTGATGCGCTGCCCTGGAGATAATTTCAGATTCGCCTTGACATTAGTCTTTTCGTGCAGAGCGTCTAGGCGCTTCAGCTGAGCGCCCGCCTTATCGCACGGCTTTGACTTGACCTTGGTTGTCGCCTTAGCCTTTGAAGAGTCCGTGTGTCGCGAGCCATTATCGGAACCGACTGTGGACTTGTCGAGCTTGTTTTGGCTACTCTCTTCAGTGCATAAAGCCTCGATTCGCTTCTTCGACATTGGAGGGGGTTTTGGCAGACCTTCATGGCAGCTTGAAGACCACTTGTAAAGATTGACCCGAGAAAATAGAGTGAACACGCACCAGACATGGCGGCAGTTTCTCTTGTCTTTGCACATATGGTTGCATCTGCACAGCACGCATGCTAGATAGATCATAACACAACATGGTGATTGAACCCACTCATAGTTGCCATTTGGTAGTCGTTTGAGCCTGTTTTGCATCGTTGCCGCGGTGTTACCAGGAGCAATCTTGGCACTCGTCTTCTGTTGCTCCTCATGATGCTTGGAGAGGCTGGCCTGGGTAGCAGCGGGCTCTGAAGAATCGTCAACGACAGATCAAAAGACCAGTGGTTGAACTCGCTACTAGTGACTGCCGGCGGCTCCACTTTTGCTGTAGGTAACTCCGCCTCCACGAAGTCCTCATCGTCCGGGCCCATGTTCC
Source organism: Laetiporus sulphureus 93-53 (assembly GCF_001632365.1). Taxonomy (NCBI): domain Eukaryota; kingdom Fungi; phylum Basidiomycota; class Agaricomycetes; order Polyporales; family Laetiporaceae; genus Laetiporus; species Laetiporus sulphureus. The sequence goes on from NW_024468558.1 coordinate 60,406, forward strand.
AGAAGTCAGGATCGTCCTCGAGGCCCTCCAGCATCACATCCTTCGTGTTTGCATAGTGATCAGATTTAAGTGCCTCGGAAACAGGTGACAACAAACCTACCAAGGAGTTCTGTGGGCGCGTGACCATGGTAGGGTAGTGCTTCGCGCCGATATTGGGCTTATAACATTCGGTCATAGCCACTCCAGCGATGATTTCCTATCGCCTCGTGAACATCCTGAGCGTAGGAACAAATAAGACCGTACCGAACTGATGCACACAGTGATCGACTGGCTGGGCTTCGTTAGCTGGACGCTGACCGAGAAACTTTTAGTCTCCTTCAGTACTTTCGTCCTGACATGTCTCTCAGGAATAGGCGGATTAACTGAAACGACAGGACTAACGGAATGCGACGAAAGTCCACGAAGTCGAGGTCCGAAGTCAAGGTGAGCACCGCCGTCATGTCCGCCACCCTAGTCTTGACTTTCTTCGGCTTAATCTCTGTGGCATTGAGCAACCCACAATCAACAAGTATTTCGACCTCCACGGGCTTCTTGCCTCCGTGACTTGATACGGCAACTTCGCTGATTTTCAATGTATACTGAGGAAACTGTTGCACGGCAGCAAGTACCTCGAGGCCGAAAGGTGGCCGACGATTGAGCAGCTAAATCCAAATCAGCAACTGGACACATGGTTTCAAGGGATGCCATACAGCTTCCAGGCACAGCTGGTCTGCCTTTCGTAGCGCATCGATGCTGGTGATATTGTGCTCCGCAAGTACCTGTGTCCATGAATGATGTCCTGAGCTGCTTATGAGGATATGACAAACCTTGAGACTGGTGGACAAACCGTCAGCGTAGTCGGGTTAGAAGGAAAATATGAGCACGCACGATTTCTCGCCGATGCGCTCGACTTGCCGCATGACCGTATACCGATCTTCCCAGGCCTTGGCATTGAGACAGCGCATCCTGTGCAAACCAGTGAGAAAGGAGGACACTGGACGCAGATCGGATGACGGACGCCTCAAGGCCACTCTTGAGTAAACCGCCTGCCTTCTTCACAATCGCCACCTCCACGATAGCTGGCCAAACAAGGTAAAAATTAAGCTGTGGCAACAGTTAGATCGGCGCCCGCCTTTTGCAATTCGCGCAACGTGTCGGAAAATTGCAAACGCTTCTCCGGGCGGATTGTTATCACCATTCTTGTATTCGGGATCGGACAAGCTCATACAGCCCAGAACGGCCTGGAAAAGGACATAAGCACTACTTCTATTGTAAAGCATTGATACCAACCTGTATCAATACGAAGATCTTGTCCGCCGGTTTCTCGATCTTCTTGATCTGGTATCGAATATCATTGTGTACGCGCATCTTGTTATACACCTTGGGAACCGAGATGTCAATTGCAGATAAATCACTCGTAGCGAGCAACTGCTTACCTGCTTCTCGCCACTGCGAAGCCTGATATCCGAGAATCTAAAGACTTCACGTTCAGTGGTGCTATGACGGTATATCAGAAGTGATATTAACTCTTCTGCACTCGCGATTGCCTCAAGCTGTATTGAGTATCAATATTTGCACTGGGCGGACATGGACAAGACTACGGACAATCTCGCGAACGGTGGCACGGTCTGGCAATTTGAGGATGAGGTTCATCTGGATAGGAGTCAGCGATAGTGCTGTACATTCATTTGTTAAGCGTACTGTTGACTGCTTCACGTAGAACTGAGGAGAGACTCCGTCAGAAAATAACATGTTAGAAAGCATCACTACTCGCCTTGCTCATGATGTCGCCGAACTCCGTGGAACACAATTGACCATCCTCATGCTCAGAATAGGTGACTAATTCGGTATCCTGCAGTTTGATGATGCTCTGGGTGACCATGTCATCAATTCTTTGTTGCCACGTCTGACTGTTGTCCTTCCCAATTGCGTAGTGTCTCGGATTTCTCTGTACCCTACGATAAAGGAATGAGTTGTGCAACCACTCCTTAGCCGTATCAAGATCTGTAATCGTCCCGAGTCCCACTTCCGAGTTGATGTGCTCCGAGAGGTTCAGGTGCAGGCAACTCTCCAGGACCGTGTGGCCTTGCGCCAGAGCTTTGTACTTTGCCTCTAAATCAGCCTCACACATGATGATAGCGATACCTTCCTTGTCTTCGATAATCCATGCATAAGCGGGTCTGCAAAGGATATAATATGACAATGCGCACCAAACTGAGGTCGGCCCTGATGAACGCACAACGGAGTAACACGAAAGTGTTGGAATCACTGGACCATCGAAGACGGATAGACTGGGACCACACGTACCGCACGACCCATCATCTGCATGATGTCCAGATCCGAGTACTCCTGAGAGGTATTGTTCTGGAAGATCTTGACACCCTTGATCACGACCGTATGCGCAGCTATGATGCGAATTACGCGGTTGTTCAGCATAGAACAAAAGCGGTCCAAAAACATACTTACGCAAGTTGACGCCGACCGCCAAGGTCTAGTTGCACGCATCAAATAAGCTCGTGAACAGACAATGCACGCAACTTCTTGACTTACAGATGTCGCAAACACTATCCTTAGCACTTTCTTGATGTATAGTTCTTCAGTAGTCCGACGATCTTCCATGCTTATGCCTGCATGGTGAACACCTATCCCGCATACTGCAAGCTCTGCACAGAAGTCACTAAGACAGGACTGACGGGTCACGCATATATGCCTCACTTTCCAGACGCTTATTTTGGAAATTTTGCTCGATTCTATGGCAATAAAGATATGTGAGTTAATGTCAAAGCCCGTCAAACGAACAAACCTAGGAGGTCTAAGCCAAGGTAACGTCTGTTTCTTATGCGAGGCCTCTTCGTACTCTTTCATGATCTGTTCTGCAGTCGTCATCACGCCTGACGATGACGAACACGTCAGATGAGTGCAGGAATATCTCAGCCTAGCGGCTAACAAACCTTTGCGAGTCGAGCAAAATACCAGCATTGGCTTGTTGGCAGAATGTTGCTGGAGAATGGCATACAAGCGGTAATCGAGTGTCTTCTGGAATACAAAGTCGTTCTGTTCTCTCTTCCGCGGTATCCCATACACGAACTTTGATAGTTTGCATGGCCGGTATTCCTCTCCAAACTATCACGACAGCATCCATATCAATAGCGATTCACCACCACGGCACGAATACTCTTGAGGAATACATACCTTCATTATGGTAGCAGAGCCGTCCGGAGTTCCGTTACTGATCCAGCTGGCCACATCCTCGATGTTCGGGACAGTGGCAGACACCACCACAAAACGTACAGAGGATCCACGAATCTTCATACGTGAGATGACTACTTCCAATGTGCTCCCACGGTGCTCGTTTAAAATTTGCACCTTGGAGGTCCAGACGTCAGTTGGGTTCATTTCATCATGACATTGCTTACTTCGTCAACAAGAAAAAGCTGAATTTGCGACAGGATCCGTTGATGATCGCTCCTGCGGATAACATCATTTAATGGGGCTGCATTCATTGTGCTCACATGCATGCTGACCAGTTGCGAGTTAAGCTGTCCCACTTTTCACCCTGCGAACACTGGTCATACAACGAGCTGGTATTGCAGAACGGAACCTCTGACCGTTGTGACACTGAGCATTCAGACAAATATGTCAGTCGCAATATCATAAATAAGCTGCCTTGCACGCACATAATAGTAGCATCCCGCGCGCTTCCCCATGCACTCTTTCCGAAGTGCACGGTATCTCCTGTCAGCTCGCAGCCTGGTTCGCGGCTGGTCAGCAGAGCACGTGAGGGCACCGTGATACGGTGAGAGCGCACTCACAATCCACACCCAATGGCTGGAATTTCGCGGTCCAATCTCTGCACTTCTCGGAGCAAAGCGCCTGTGTCCGAACGCCGATATTGTGAATACAAGCTCCCAGGCGCGACCCTCATCACGCATTCGTGTCTCCGCTTACCTTTGTGGGAGCTACGTAGATGCACTTAGACGTCTTCGTATTCCCACCCGCCTGCATAAGCATGCGGATGATCGCGAGCTCGAAGAGCACTGTCTTCCCACTCCCCGTGGGCGCTATGGACGGCTCCGATGTGAGATCACAAGATTGGAGCGAATTCAAACGCGCTCACCGCTAATGACCTGTGGAAGCGCAAAACGTAATAAGCAAACACGGATCAATCAAAAAAGATACACGCACCATGTTCTCGTCTGTATCCATAACCTAATAGCAGGTTTGTGATTGGTGGAGTGCATTTTGTACCCACAAAGGAGAACTCACCGTGTCGAAACAGCTCGACTGGACTGCGTTGAAGACGCCGAACTTGAACAATGACCGATACATGTCAGCTGCAGCGGAATTCGGCAAGGAAGGTGCGTATATGCGTCAGAACTTAGGCTACCTCGTGGACAGGAGACCGATAACCGACACACTCACGCAATTTTGACACAGGACGCAGCGGGATGCCGTGTGCATTTCGCGGGTTTGACCCTCTGGCTGGGTCACAACGGTTGTCATGAGGAGCCTCATTTGCATGAGGGGCCAATCGATCGCTTGTAGACAACAAACCGGGGATCATGGGGGGGCGGGTATTATGTGCAGATAAAACGCCAGGGGGGACCGTTTGGCGAAATGAAAGTCTAGCTACTGAACCCTGATGTGAACAAACTATGCCGACATCTATGCTGGAACACTCTTACCCGATTGCGTTGCAAACGGGCGCCGGCTAAGCGTCGGAGGTCCGTAGCTCGATGAGCCAGTCAAACGCACATCCGGCTGGAACTGAGGTTCGAATGCTTGATACAGCTCCACATCATCGTAATCAGAGATGTCATCATAGTCTAATGGAGTCTGGGGACCAGGGTTGCGTGTAAATCTCGGGGCGATGTACTGAGCGTTCCGGGCTCGGATACGCTCTGGAGGAGATGGGGAAAACGAAGCCTCTTTTGGAGAGAGGTTAGAAAGCATGCACGTGCTGTATGAGATTTGGGGCGCATATAGTCACCGATTTCTTCCATAAGATCATCTATGTCCTCGAGACCTGCACCGGCACCCGCTGAATAGGAAATCCCAACGTCAGGATCGTCCATATATTCATCGTAGTCGAGCTCATCTAGACCGTAGGCGTCTGTGACACTTGCAAAGTTCTC
>NW_024468558.1:65619-118707 GCF_001632365.1 Laetiporus sulphureus 93-53
GCGTCCCATCCGCGCTGAGCTTCAAATCGTGACGCGTCGAGCACGTGATGTCCGCATCGGTCTGTGACACATTGTGACTAGTCGCGTCTTGCCCGCCGGGAGCCACTTGCGTCCGCCTTGATATCCAACTATCAACATCAAACTATATCACTTTCGTCATGGCTCACAAAGACAAAGACCCTCAAGCCATTGCGCTAGCTGAGGCTGAAGCCCAGAGGAGAATGGCAGAATATATCGACAAGTCGGCCTGTTATTATCGTCCATGCGAATCGCACCGACTCACGCGTAATCTCGATTCGTAGGATCCACTATTCTGATCGGTACTCAGACGAGGAATATGAATACCGCCACGTCATTCTGCCCAAACCGCTTATGAAGACAATTCCAAAGGACTTGTTCAATCCTGACAGGAGTGGCACTCTTCGATTGTTGACCGAGGACGAGTGGAGAGGCATTGGAATCACGCAGAGCTTGGGTTGGGAGCACTACGAGGTCCATGGTGAGTGGAACTTCAAACATTTATAAAGACGCGTGGCGCGTTTGACTCTACTTCATGCTAGCTCCGGAGCCTCACGTCCTGCTGTTCCGCCGTCGTAAAAACTTCATGGCACCGGCACATGTTCTGCAACAACAGACATTGACGTTGAACGCCAGGTCGGGATTGAAACTTGGAAGAAGGAAGTGAACATGTCCTGCGTCTTCTCTCAACATCCCACGTGGTTCCGCAGGTCTTGTATGTTTGATGTTCCAGACCGCCACTTTCGCTCCGCCTTTTCCGTTATCAGTGTCATGGACATGTCGCCTCTTTCTGCTCCTTCATGTATGACCGCTCCTTGGTCCTGTATAAATTTTGTCGTGCCCCGTCTGTATGCTATGTTAGTCCGTCAATAAAGTCCTATTGTTCTCACACGTTCCCGTTCACAACGCGATTGGCATTCCTGTAGCGACTGTCCGGTTCGCACGCTCTGACTCTCGCGTAAGTGTCTCACTAAAGATACCTTTGTCGGATAAAGAACCACCGGTTCGACTGATGCTAATATGAGAAAAGAAAACGTAAAAGCTTCAAGTTACACTTACAATGCCGCCGCTCTCGCTCCGCCTGCTGGCCTGCTGGCCCTGGTCAGCAGGTGGTACAGCGCATTGCCCGAGGTCCGCGCGAAGGGTTGTCGATATGCCGACTCTGGACGGCTTCTTGTGATAATTCCCTGTGTCGTTCTCGACTACCGAGGATCACTCAGGCTCAGTCATCCCAGTCATGCAGTATGGTAACTGGCGCTGTCGGCGGTCGTAGCGCGGTTACCGTTTGGTCATGTCCAGTCGTAAAATACACGATCATATGAGAGGCCTGATTGCTTCGAAGGACCAGAAGGTTGATCCTCCGCTGGGTGTGAGATGGGCTAAGGAGCAGACATGTTCCGGTGTGGCATTTTACCAGAGAAGGACTTGTGTCGCCGAGCGATGTTGACACTTACCTCCACGAAGCCTCCCACCGCCTGAACAGTCCCCGGTTCAAATGATGTAAGCGCACCCTCTCAGTCTGTCATTTCCCGACATAAAATGCAGCGGCTGCTGGCGAGTCGCGTTCGTTTTCCCTCACTTCATCCCCCGCATTCTGCGTGGTCGTCGTTGAGCCGTTTGAGGACCGCCAGGACACTCCAATTCTTCCCTTACTTTACCGCCGCGATGGCCTCACCACCGCTCATCCCCGAATGGGAACGCGTCTCGCACCCCAACTCGAAGCCCTACTACATGTTTACCATGCCGATCCACAAGTCCAGGCAAGACGACAGGGAGTACAGGATCATCCAGCTAGAGAATGGGCTACAAGCTATGCTGGTTCACGACGCCAAGGCGGACAAGGCTGCTGCCAGTTTGGACGTATCGGTCGGACATCTTTATGACCCGGTAAGTGTGCAGTTGCTGGATCGTGTCGTGATGAGGTCGCTGGGCGTAATGCACGTCTGGAAGTGTGGACTTGGATGTTGACATGTACGGTTGTAGGACGACATGCCGGGGCTTGCACACTTCTGTGAGCACCTGCTATTCATGGTGAGTCACGCGAACAGTACAGCGGAATACAGCTAGGTCAATGCTCATGTGATGCACAGGGCACCGAGCAGTACCCCCGGGAGAACGAGTACTCGGAGGTACGTTCGGGTCCAACATTGTTGTCTCCTCTCTGAACCCGCATACATAGTATTTAGCCAAAAACAACGGCAACTCTAACGCATTCACGGGCACTTCCAACACAAACTACTACTTTTCCGTCTCGACCGATGCTCTCCCGGGCGCGCTTTCTCGGTTCGCCGCCTTCTTCCATTGCCCGCTGTTCGCGCCATCCTGCACCTCTCGCGAGCTCAATGCCGTCGATTCCGAGCACAAGAAGAACCACCAAGCGGATATGTGGCGAATCTTTCAGTTGAACAAGCACCTTACCAAGCCCGGACATCCATGGAGCAAGTTTGGCAGCGGCAATCGCGACAGTCTATCCAAGGTTGGTAGAGAACTGAAGGCCAAGGGTCTGCTCAGCTCGAACGGCGCTAGCACACCGTTGAGCGCAACTGCTCGATCGGTCGGCAGTAGTCTCGCGGCTACCCCTGAGTCGTCCCGCGTGCCATCTCCTGCGCCGTCGTCCACCTCCGCTAACAGCGAGATGGACGCCGATGGAGGAAGTGTTGGGCGCGAAACGCGCCGGAGGCTAGTGGAATGGTGGAGCAAGGAGTACTGTGCAGGACGAATGCGGTTATGCGTGATCGGTAAAGGTGAATCGTGTTCCACTTTACGGTTGGTTCCGTTACTCAGAGACGATCGTGGTGAACAGAATCCCTTGACGAGCTTGCCAACATGGTTTCCAATCTATTTACGCCCACACCAAATCGGGGACAGAACCCTCTGCCAATGATAAACGATCACCCATTCGGGCCAAATGAAATGGGAGTAAGTACCCACAGCGACAGTCCACTACGCCGTTAATCTGACCATGCTCTAGACTTTGGTATCGGTACAGACAATCATGTCTTTCCACGCCGTAGAGGTCTCCTTCCCTCTCCCATGGCAACCCCGCCAATGGCGATACCAGCCCGGCAGCTTTCTCACGCACTTCCTGGGACATGAAGGCCCCGGATCTCTGCACTCTTATCTCAAGAACAAAGGCTGGGTTACGGCTCTCAGCGCTGGGCCGCAGAACCTCGGGCGCGGATTCGCCATGCTAAAGGTCACGCTTAGCCTGACCAAGACCGGTTTCGGTGCGTGTGAGCTATCAAGCTGACGTATGCGTGAGATGACATTTCCGTCCATCGCCAGAGCACCATCAGGAGGTCGTACTTGCCGTGTATAAGTATTTGTCTATGTTGCGTGCATCCAAGTTGCCAGCGTGGTACCAGCGTGAAATGAGTATCATCAAGGCGACGCGCTTCCGGTTTGCAGAGAAGCGCAAGCCGGATGACTACGCGGTGTGGGTTACGGAGCACCTCTCGTGGCCGGTCCCGCGGGAGCTCGTTCTCAGCGCACCGCAGCTCGTGTGGGAGTGGGATGAGAAGGATCCGATCAACAACGGAGAAGGTGAGATGCGCGAAGTGTTAAACAGCCTCCGAGTCGAGAGTGGACGCGTGGTTCTCATGGCGAAGGCTGAGGAGCACGAACGCGTGAGAGGCCCGGGCGGATGGAAAACAGAACCTTGGTATGGCACGCCGTACCGAGTGGAAAGGCTTGACGAGGAATTCGTCAGGGAGGTGAGTTGATGTGACTGTGACTGTGTGAGTGTGCGCACCCGCTGACTGGTAATACTCACAGGCTGAAGCGCCGAACAATATACCTGAGCTTTTCCTCCCAGGTCCAAACGAGTTCATTCCGACGAATCTAGATGTCGAGAAGCGCCCCGTCGATCAGGTAGGTCTCCACCTACCAGCGCGATCGACGGATCACGGACACGAGGCTAAGGCTAATGTCCGTTTTCTTGCGTGTGATAGCCTATGAAGCGTCCTCTTCTTATTCGGGATACGCCGTTGACGAGCCTGTGGCACAAGAAGGATGACCAGTTTTGGGTACCAAGGGCACATGTGTTAATTGACATTCGAAGGTCTGACTAACGTTCGATCTTCTCGACGACCGCTCATTTCCGCGCTTCTAGTCCGGAAGCCAATGTTTCTGCAAGAGCAAGCGTGATGACCCGGTGCGTATCATATGCGTAGGAGTTATAATCCATAGCTAAGTTAGCATTTCAGGCTTTTCTCGGATCTCGTCAACGACTCCTTGACGGAATTCTCCTATGATGCTGAGCTAGCCGGCCTCACGTACAACTTTTCGCCGCAAACGCTTGGCATGTCTGTCGTGCTCTCAGGGTACAACGACAAGCTGCACGTGCTTGCAAAGGATGTGATCGAGAAAGTGAAGAACCTACAGCTCCGACCCGATAGATTGGAGGTCATGAAAGATCAGGCATGTTGATGCGATTGAAGTGACGATCCCTTTGATGCTGAAACGGTTTGAATGATCAGGCTAAACGAGACTACGAGAACTTCTTCATGGGCGCTCCGTTCCGTCTGGTCGACTACTATGGTCGGCATCTTCTGACAGAGCAGCAGTGGATCCTATCCGAGAAGCTCGCTGAAGTGTCTAGTGAGTGTCATGTCGTTGTGCGTTAGGAATGTTTTGACATTTTGTCAAATGATAGCGATCACAATCGAAGAGCTTGAGGAACATGTTCAACGGCTTCTTTCGCAGTTACATATGCGCATGCTCGTAGTTGGCAATATGTACAAGGATGTAGGTGTCTCTGGTGCAATGTCTCCTTCCTGCCCTGTCTGACGTTCCTGCAGGATGCCGTCCGCTTGGCCGCGATGACGGAGGACATCCTTCAGCCTGCTCCGCTCAATCCTTTGGAGGTCGTCGACACGGCACTCATTCTTTCCGATGGTAAGTTGCACTGTTTAACAAACTGTGGCGGAACTAACCATTTCGACAGGATCAAATCATGTTTGGCAGACCGTGGTTCCTAACGTCAATGAGCCGAACTCTGCCATCACGTACTATCTGCACGTCGGATCGTTCCTGGAACCCCGCCTCCGGGTGACATCTGCACTTCTCACTCAGATCTTGTCTGAGCCTGCGTTTAACGTCCTTCGCACAAGAGAACAGCTAGGCTACATTGTGTCATGCTCGCAGATGATCTCCCCTGGAGAATCTGACATCGGCCTGAGGATTGTCATCCAAAGCGAGCGGGGACCCGTGTATCTCGAGGAGCGCATAGAAGCGTTCCTGGATGAGATGAAAGACAAGCTGGAGGAGATAAGTGACGCTGAGCTCAAGGAGCAGCAGGTCGGACTGGAGCGCCGTTGGAGAGAGGCGGTCAAGAACCTCGGGGAGGAGACCAACCGCTACTGGACACATATCGATTCCGGATATCTCGACTTCTTGAGGCGTAAGTGTTGCTTGTACCGGCTTTCATTGATGCTAACTCATTTTTTAAACTGTAGGCGACCACGATGCTAGTCTTGTCAAGAGCATCACCAAGCAAGAGGTCATCTCCTTGTTCATGTCCCGTATCCACCAATCATCCAGTTCCCGCGCGAAGATGTCTGTGCACTTGCGCTCGCAGAAGCCTCGGCCTAAGAAGATCGGCCTTGTCGCCATGGAGGCATTCGAGAACACGCTCATCGAGCGAGGGATCAAGGTTAACGGACAGAAGTGGAGGGAAGAGTTGACTGGTGATGGCGAGCCGTTGCTCTCTCAGTTCACCAAATACTGGCAGGGCACCTTGCCAGTTCAGAATCCATCGCTCACCCCAGAGGCATCGGAGCAAATCATGGCATGCGTTCCTGGGCTTCTCGAGCAGTACCCAGCAGACAGCGACTACGAAGGCAAGATCAAGGATGGCGTACACTTCATCGAGGATCCCAAGGCATTCAAAGCTTCCCTTCGGAGAGCTGATCCTCCCCGTCCGTTGGTCCAGTGGGACGACCTTCCGATGTCCAAGTACTGATGTAACTCCCGATGTGCGCAGTAGTGTGTCTTTCTTGTTGCTGACCCGTCTGATCTGTGTTGTTTATTGTACACTTGTACGCATAGCATTAGATGTTTTCTTGTGTACGATGGGGCTCGGTCTTTCAGAAAATTGAATATCGTGACACGGTGGTCCAGTCGACACGACTTACACGATAATGCGTGGTGATAAAAAGGATATGCAGCCGTTTCCTCGTCATAGCAATACAACAGAAAGATGTAGTCTGCATTACCATAGCAAGCAATAAGTCAAAGTCATAGCAACGAAACAATATACGACACTGTCAAATCATACAGGATAATGCAGTACGCTTTGGAAAATTTTCCAAAAAGCTCCCACACCGTTGAGCACTACATTTACGGTTGTCCATGCATTCTTCGCCATCTGGCTATCAGAAAGATTAAATTTTGTGATCTTGACAGGCAAATTCCAGAATGAGTGGGGTTGATGAGTAGGGGTTAGTGCATCGCGCTCGTTCTGATCATCTGAGATGATAGAATCTGCGGAAGGATAAGCAGCATCCACAGGAGTCAGTCTTGTAAATTCATCATCGGAACCTGATGGTATTGTATCTTCGCTTGATGCTGGTATATCGTGGCCAGGCGAGAATTTCTGCGAGGTGACAACCGTCGTGAGAGTGGTGGCAGTAGCGGTCGCGGTTACTGTAACAGTTTCCGGCGTGAGGACGGTGGGATCGCCCAATGATCCATGCGAGTTTGTCACGACGGGCACCGATACCGTCACCGTAGCTTGGTTAGCGGCAGACTGCCTGACGGCATGGAGTTCCGCGGTCGTCCGCCGAAGATCAGTCACAAGGGAGAACACGATCATCACGACGACAAAGTAGACTGAGACCTGCATAGCCTTCCATGTTCTCGCGCTCATTGAAAGTTTGCGACTTTCGTTCGGCGCCACCGGGATGACGGACAGCACAAGACGAGGATAGAAATACTCGTCCATAGCGTAATTGAGCAGCATCTGACCGTGCGGTGCAGACTGTCGGTGCATCAGGTTTGTTCGCAACGAAGCGATCTCGAAATCTAGATTAGAAGATCAGAAGATAGTCTCTCCGCATGATGTCATGATCGACCGACCTTCACGGACTTGGATATCAACTTGCAACCGCCCGACGGGCAATGCGAAACTGGGCAGCAGAATGTCCAGAGGGACAACGTCCTGCTCCTTCTGTTTGCCTTTACGCTTGGCCTTTTCATCTTCGGGGTTGGGCTCTTGTTCCTTGCCCTTAACTAGGTAGATGATCTCCACCTTCCCACCTCCGACGCGACCAACATGTACGCTAACCCAGCTTATCCACTCTTTACCACTGGCCTCCTCGAACGGCAACCCCACTCCAGTCAAGCTCGCAGTCTGCTTCATGACGGCGCTTGTCTGGAACCGTACAGGGACGCCTTCCACACTCGCGCTCGCGATCTCAACACGAGGAGGGCCACTCGTTGCATCAATGCTACGGATGGTTGAATCGCTCGACATGGAGGAAGATGGGTCTGAGTTTGGAAGGGCGAGTCCGAACTCCAGCCATTCCGAGTCGGCGTCCGATGGGGCAGGAAGACAAACGTGGACGGCATAGCCATTCGTGAAGGCTGTTCCCTCGCCAAGGAGCGGCGTGATAGTAACATTCACCGAGGGTATCATGAGCGGTCCGTCTCTCGGTGGCTTGAGCCGTGAACTAGACATCATAGATGACTCTCTCAACCGAGAGGCGTTCCCTCCATGAGAGCTCCTGGAACGATTGTGCGAGACGTCCTCGCTGTCTTCGCTCGACAGATCATCGTAACCGGCAAGTGCGGAAGGTCGCAGAACAATGTGAGCAACGTCCACTCCGCATGCCACCTGATTTCCCTTTGTGAGCCTGGTCTTCAATGACATGTCGCGCCGCCTATCGGTAGAGGTGCCATAGACCAGCACGGTCGTGTCATCAGCTTCATTCCGCACCATGGTCGAGATGGTTTCTCGGTCAGCATAGAATATGCGGAATCGTGGAACAGCGATAGGCTCGGGCTCGAGCTCACTGTCGGAGAGATAGTGGTGAGAGCGTACAGGCGATGATTTGCGTGAGTCGGGGGTCATGGGAGGAGAACGGGGTGTGACGAGTACCGTGCCCGAGATACTGAACGTGAACACGTTCTTGGAAGGAGGCAGGAGCTCGTTCATGTTTAGATGCAGGGTGATCGGTATCCTCGGCGGACGCACATCCACGTCCATGTCCACGTCTGTGTCTGTATCGGCATATCTACTACCAATGGAAGAGGACCGCCTCTTCCCCTTGCGCTCTGGGCTCGGTTGAGGAAGGGAAGCCAGAGACGACACCGTATTAGTAGGAGTAGAGACAGGAGAGCCCTCGAATGAGAAATCAGCAACGTTCTGTGCGGGCAGCGGTGCGCGCAGAAGCGATACGGAAGACGTATACGGCATTGGATTCCTCATCGTCGGAGTGGTGTTAGAGGCATCGCCGTTTGCTTGCCGGTCGGGCGTAGCTGGCTGAACTTTGACGGGTGGAGGATAATCCTCGGATGATTCTCTGGAAAGAGTCCTCACAGGGCTGCCTACGGCGAATCCTGTGAACCCTGTATCGCCAGTGACCGTCCATTTTGGCTCTCTGCCGGGCACCCACGTGATGTCGCAGTCCTCTGCTTCAAGTGCGGCGTCCATGCCCAGCATCGTTGCCACTCCAGGGAACCAGACGCCTTTGCATGTACCGGTGTATTCCAGCTGCATCAGTACGCCCTCGGCGCCTCTGCTGCGCCTGCTTGGTTTGCGAGTGCCAATCACAAGGCAGGTCATCTCAGCTCTAACTTCCTTGACTCCGACACGACGACGTCCATCAGTAGCCTCGGGAAGCTGATTAGGCTTCGCCGGAGACGCCCATCGTATGCGGATCCGCTCTGTGCTAGGAAACGAGCCCCGGACTCCATACCCTTCAGCAAACCCTGCTGAGGCGGATGTGTCGCTAGACTCATCGTCCGCAAAATTGCTGTACGTTTGAGAGCGCGACATACGCGCAGAAGGGCTCCGGGTGACATGAGGATCCGAGGTTAGCTCCCAACCACCATCCTCGTCAGCAGACGAGAGTGATGCCAAGGAAGATGACGCAGACGGACCAGGAGGGAACAGACGAAGTTTGATCTGATTAGACAGACAGCGGGGAACTGGAATCGACAACTGCTCGGATTAAGTTGAGATTAGGATACATACTTGCAGTTGACTTACCAGATATGGAGCGTGTGGCGGCCTCGACAGGAAAGGTACCCAGATGTCGATAGCAGCCATGAAATGCATCATGTTAGCTCCTCGTCTGCCACGGTTGTCGGCGTCTCGTCGAGGAAACTCCTTTGGTAGGACATATGAGACCTGGTACCCACTGACCAGGATGTGCCCCGTGTAACTTCCATCTAGGGAAGGCAGACCGGCGGAAGATCCAGACATTGACTCGGAAGCCGAAGGAGGGACATAGGGCGTGGATAGTCTTGCCGCGAGATTGAGCGCTCTAGCGGCTTTGTGCAGTAAAGGGGATGTTGCTGATGAGAAATTGTAGGGCACCGAGTTGCTGTCGAGGGGATGAACTTGGGAGTCGAGTATCTTCAAGTTCTCCTCTGAGCAACGTTAGCACAGGGACGAAAAACTGGATTAAATGATAATCATACCTGGAAAGAGTGCGATAGTAGCCCCGGGCGTGATATTGTCGAGGGGCAAGGAGATCTGTCAAGATTGAAGAGATCAGGACCAGGAGCGGTTCGAAGTCACATAACCAGCCGATATTCGCAGAAATTATTCTAGCGACAAACTGCGATGTGTGGCTATGCAACGGAACACTCTACACCACCATTTGCGTTGTAATAGCAGCGTTGAAGGTAGATTACGAGGGTGTTGAAGAAGCCTCGATGTCAGGCAAATCAGGGCAAACGTATATTTCCAGTGAAGGAAAAACATTCAGAAACACGTTACCACGAGGGACAACGACACAATATGGGGAAACACCCTCCCAGTTTACATCGACTCATGGCGCGTGATGTGTTCAGAGAACGAGAGCGCAGGGCTAGACACTCCGAAATGAGCCCCTGCACGACCGCGCAAGCACATAACGCGCCACAACTCGTGTTTTCTAAAAAAGAACCCCACTGGAGAGGGCCTCGCACAATGCGCGTGTCGTACATGAAAACCACCGCGGCGCGCTCACCTTCAAGTACATCTTGATAGATGCCCCATCCCAACCCTTCTTCGACTTCCCCTCAATCGCCAGACGCGTCACCACGTTCAGTCTCTGCTGGCCACCCGTCACGTAGCTCGCGGTCGAATGTGGAGGGCTGGTCGAATTGGTGGTCCGCGCGTAGCGCGAGGACGCGGAGCTCGGCATAGTTCAACTGTGTTGTTGGGCAAACGCGTGTTGATGTCTTTCGTGTTGTCAGGAACGATGGTGAGGCGTTGGGCGCGAATCTGCTGTCGCAAAGGGAGGAGGAGGAGGGATGATGGCGGTTCGGGGTGAACAGCAGGTGCATGGGCAGGTTAAGGCTTTCAGGTTCTCTCGCATAACCCACCACGGCCTAATCGAGATCGGCGGGTCAGGCTCTGGCCCAGTTCCTCGTAGTGTTAACTCCGACACGAGCTCAGCTCGGTGACCTTCCCGATATAGTCAAGCCTGACCACTTGGCCGCCAGTGGCCACCATCACACACTCGCCTTGTCACTGCCATCATGATTTCTTGCGAGTAGCCTGCCTGCAATTGACATCAATGTCCCTTATTCCTGACAACAACGATGATTACATCTGCTTTGGTCTCTAAGTACCTAGATCGATGATTAGCAGGATCTCGCCAACGGTTGTTCCGCGCTGAGCATTGAATATTGATGACGTTCACTGCAGCAGTACCCGTCTTCCCGCCAGTACACGAGATCATCTTCCTTCAAACCGTGCTTATATATCTCCGCTATGTCTCACTCAGTGAGCCTTCTGCCGCCTTATCTCGCAGTGCCACGACGTATGTGTGCTTAGGCTTCAGCACAGCAACCCGTGATACTCGGGAATCCGCTGTAATTTGTCTACGCCTCGATTGATCCGTTCGACTTTGATAGTGCATCATGGCGATACGATTACGCAGGCCATCGCTATGATTGGGGATCCATTCGATTGGCGAATCTGTGATCATGATGATCATCTTTCGTGGGGCAATGATACACATCTAGATTGCGCTCTTCGGGCATTTCACTGTTCTCCACCTCGTCAAAGAGTTCTATCACATATGTACCAAGTCCTTGTCCAGTGAGCGACAAAATCAACGATTCAGCTCCAACAATACCGATCGAGGCAGCTCGCGCAGACGCCGCTCCGCGTGACCCCTTCCCTTTGCCTGGAGCGGTCAACAACCGCACACGCAAGGCACGCAGGCCACTCTGGATCCTTCTCCCACCCTGCCGAACTCTCCGTAGCCCTACCCTGCGTCGCAATGTCAAACGTCTGCGAGAGCATTGCTTCCAGCTCCTCCGCGCCGTACGACAATTGCAACGTCGACGTATTCGTAGCGGGCGTCTGACCGAGTGGCGGTCCACCGTTCGCAAGGTAAATCACTAGCGGCTCGCTCGAGTTCACGGAACTATTGCAACCGAAGAATGTCGGGTACCTTGTCAAGTTCTTCGAGAGAAAGGTTGATGCCGAAGTCGGGACTGGAGGGAAAGCGTAGGTGCCCGGGAAATAGGATACTCGGTCCTGAGTTGCCTAAGTCATCGGATGGTAAGCGGAGTTTACGATCCCGATTGAGAAATTGTGCTCCTACAATAAGAGAGCTCCCGTCCGCCCAGTTGTAGCTGGTGTCGGCGGCCTGACGGTATGTCAGGTATGCGCGTCGTCGAGACCTATGATCAGTCACGTACCGCATCGATCGCGACGATCACGTCCACTTCGCGGGCTTTGACAAGCAACGGTGTGAACGGAATCTCTTCCCCGTCCTCCCCGCCGTCGACAAGCTGAAGCACTGTCTGGTTGCTAGCGATGTACGTATTTGGCGATAGACCATGGAATGGGTTCGGGAGGAGCCCGTAGAATATGTCGCCTCCGTCTGGAAGATATTCAGAGAGTATCTCTATAAAATCTGATATCTCTGCGTTCTCCAATACTACAGCCTGTGTATGCGAAAACCTAAGCAATCATCTTTTGGCCAATTGGTAGTGATAGTACCTCGTTGAAAAGACTTGAGGAGAGACCCTCGATAAAGGAGACTTGGTCATATTCCGTCACGCACAGGGTACTATTTGTCGTTCCCAAGTACTTTGTGAGGATAAATGCACCAAGCACGGGATCAAAGGAGCCCATCTCATCTGTGAGAGGAAGATTGGTGCACCCATAACGTAAAGTGTAGGTAAGGGCTTACATGCGTTAATCTCGTATATCGGATTTGTGAGAGGGACAAGCACTTCCGTCTCGTTAAGGATGTTCGAGTCATTTTGGTACGGCGAGATTGAGTCAGTTACGACGATAGGAAACGGTAATGTATGAGATGTAAATGCTGGTCTATAAAGAAATGTAAACAGCGACGCCATCTTGGCCATGGAAAGTTGACTGCTCACAAAGTAGAAATCGAGGAGAACGTAAGTCCTGCGCCATGCGTCACATTCTTCTCGAGGAAAGTCGCAGCAGTCGTTCCGTTCGCAAAGTGACGAGAGAGGGCCCGTGCCCATACGTCCGTGATCGACACGTTAAAGCCTTTTCCCGCCTTCCCGTCAGTCTCGTCCGCGAGGTCAATAATATAGACGGTGTCTTGCACAATGCTGTCTGACGGGTCAAATAGGCTGAAATTCGCTAGCCACCCATTGAAACCGCTGGAGGTCGTAGTCTCGGGTCCTAGGACGAGATCATAAAGAGTCGGAAAGTCCGCTTGTGCGAGGGAGGTTACCATCCAACTCCCGCCAGACAGTCCTGCTAGGTACGTGGAGGCCTGTAGGAGCCCGCCGGTCCCAGCACGCACAGACGTTGCATTGCGCGCATCCAGAGCGTTCAACACCCCTGCTCCAAATGTCGCTGCTCGGTACCCGCCGCCACTTGTCGCGATGCTCAAGTTTGGATATGCCGATCCTCCGAATGATCCGTTGAGGATTGCGGAGACATAAGACGGCAATGACACCACATCGCTGGTGCTTCCGTTCACAGCCGCGAGGTATGACTTCCACGCCGCAGGGAGCACTGTCTTCCGCTTCCCCGAGACATAGGCGGATTCTCCCTCACTGAGGGACTGGTTGGTCGTTCCTGCCTCTCGTAGAACGGATATTCCAGAGGGACATGGTGCGACGACGGGTGCGTACGCCTTCGAAGCCTGAGACTGGGCTGAGGCGTATAGGGGAAGCCAGCAGAGGCCCGAGAGAGCAAGCAGCACGGCGAACATTGTGAGAGGCGGTGGGCACCCCGACAGTGGGAATGGAGGACGAGTTCCAGCCAGCCATCTCATATTGGATTGGAGGTGTCACCTAGCATGTCGACGGAGGCCAAGAATAATATGAGTCGGAGAAATAGTGCGACCGAGCAATGTTGAGGTCACGGGGAAGCCGAGATTTTCCACGAGCGTCATCAATCGCGTAAACCAAGATGATCACGGAACGTTGAACGTTGGTCTTTGGCGCTTCAGATCACTCCTTTGACCGTAGCAGGCATCGACCGTGCCACCCAACTCCGCTTCTTCGCGACGGCGGCGGTTCGACTCATATGCGGCCGCAAGGCTGTTGCAAAACTCTGATCGTCCGACAGAGTCAATACGAAATAGAGAAAAAGAGGACTTGACTCCCTTTCACATGCGCGCTTGGCAACGGAACGAACGTGGGACGTCGTATGGGTCACTGACATAATAAACGTTTGAACTCACGCTGCGAAGGATTCAATGAACTGAAGAACCAAACCGATCGCAGAAGAATCACGCTGTTCTCTCTGTCGGATACTTGTTCTGGCGACTCTCTGGAATGTAGCCTCGTGAGGGACGATCGATACAGCGAGCAGTGGCATATCACATCCAAGGTAAGTCATAACTGTATCTGTCACACAACGTTCATGCATGTCATCGGGAGATCGCCAGAGTAGTTGACGTTGCTAATTCCAGTTAGACAAGGCATGCTTGCGTAATATGCATAAGGCGCTGACAATTCCGCAAGCTAAGAATAGCAAAATCAGTTGCAGTCTCAGAAGGTGGCAACGCGTTTCTTGCTCTACATTTTATTGGACATCAGCGCTGATGTCTAAGGAGGCAGTGCGACCGTTATGTGGATAAGACATATCGGTTCGTGGTCGTCCAACGATCACTAGCAGATGTATTCTGGCTGGCCCTAATCTGGAACATTTTTCCTAGGTTGTGGATAACAATTCAAATACTGCACCAATTCACTTCGGATCTAGAGAGTGATGTGCGTTAAACATCCTAACTAGCTGAATAAGCTGAAAGGTCACTGACGAGGACAGCTCGTCGAAGGACTTCCAATTGGGAGTAATGGCGCGTGACAACGGTCGTCCATACCTTGAACGCTCTGTGCGGGAAGCCGCTCACGGAATCGGACCATACCGATGACGATTTCAGAATTCCCATGCGAGACGTCAAAGACGGTACGATCCCTTACCGACGAGACGATATGACACCGCATGTGGAGGCATCTGAGCGTTCTGTTCGAACTTGAATGCATGGAACCAGTGGGCGGACACAGCTAGATAGGACAGCCTTCACATCAATCGTATATCGCATTCCAACTCGAGGGTGCGTGGAACTCAGCCGAGGTTGATTTCACCCTGGCATCACGCATTCGCATCGCGTTTTCAACGCAGCCGTGCAAAAGATTGATTTTATTTCAACGCGTACTGTGGTTTCAGGACCGGTGTCGGAGTTACTGCACTCGCGGCAAAGATCGTAGCGCAAACAACCAGCAACCTTTCTCGCATCGAGCGGCCATCGTGGGCTGCCATGCAGCCCTCATAATGATGATGCCATCAAGGTGAGAGGCTTGCTGATACTTCTTCGTGCAGGAAGACTTCGTATATAGTTAGAGCAGGAGATGCTATCACGAGCGCAGGTACAACCTTGGTCATTGGAAGCTCGAGAAAGCCTCGCTCCAGTAATTTATGCATATTGGAGCTCCTGACATTTGTTGTACAATGGTATAATATCCAGCTAAGGTGTGACACGGTATATGGAAAGCGTCGGACGTATCTAAGTGCATATGGGTAGCAATAAATAAGCACGGCCATGAAAGGGAGGCAAACAAACTAAAGCGAAGGGGATCGCTCCTGCCTGGGCCTCTTCTTAATGGGCGACCCAGCAGGAGAGGACGTGATCACGATCTCGACACGATTCACGACCTTCTTCCCCGCCTGTACTCTGGACGTTTCATGGAGCACACTTTCCGCCTGCGTACCGGCACCCTCTTGGCTCGGATGGATGTCCAGCTGAGAGTAGTCTACCTCGGTCTCGTCCTCGGACTCCACGAGCTGTTCTTCCGAATTGGATTCCTCCCGCTTGCGCTTGGGCTGACCGAGGTCGCTCATGTTTTTCGTTGTCGCTTTGCCTTTGCCCTTGCCCTTCTTTTTGACCAGAGGGTCATCTGTCCCCTGCTCATACACGTGGCACAGCTCCACAGGTACGCCTGCGCGTCGCAGTACGTCCATCCAAACCTGTCGCAGAACAAATCCTCAGTATCCCAATTTGAGCCAAGAAAGAAAAAGATGAACCTTCTGGTTTTCTTGCGCTCGATCATTGGGACTCTTGACCTCGACGAACTTGCACTCGCCGTGCTCAGCATTCCATATGCACAGGTCTGGCACGCCCCCACATCGTCCGGCGTAGTCTTCACATAACAAGCGACAAATCATCGCCAACGCATCGCCTCCAATGCACTAGAGACACATCACGACAATGACGAATCAACACTGTACTAGAAATCCACGCAATGGACCGACTTACCTCGGTGATCTCCAGCAGATCCTGCTTGTCAAATAGACCCCATCGGACTCCAACACACAACGTCTGCGCCTCCGCATGTTGATCATATACACGTTCGAGGACCTGCCTTGCTTGTCCCTCCTTCAGTTCATCCAACCTGCGTTCTATGAGCTGTTGTCGTGCAAAGAGGAACGTATCCTCTGCGATGTCCAGCGGAGACGAATGATACGGCGTCTCAAACGTCCCAGGAATGTTCGCGAAGATGATGTCCCAGAAGAGCAGGCCGAAGAGTGTTGTGACTATCCTCCCTTCGCAATGAAAGCTGGTCAGGAAGCACATCAGTGATATGTTCGCCTCGAGCGTTGAATGGGTTCGTACCCCTTGTAGCCTTGTTCTTCATAGTACTGCAGAGCCAAAGTTTCCACGCTGACCTCCTCATTTCCTCTCCCTTTCCATATAGTCTTTCCCTGAGCGTTGGCGTTATCCTAGACGGGAATTTCGAGTCAGAGTGATCGCGCATGTGGCAAATGAACGTACTGCGTCCGCTTTCTCTTCTGCGAACGAGACATGCTGAGTCCACGACTGAGGAAGAGCGGCCTGCTTGAGCGAACCGCCTGTAGCTTGACTAGGCTGCAGTGCCCGACGCTTGCCGACTGGCCGCCCGAAGCGATCCAAGACCATGTTAGACGTGCGGTGGTGAACACGCACGCCTGAGAGAGAGACCTCCTCGGCCTTGTTCAGCTTTGCTTCGCACGTATGGCGGTCAGCTTCGGAAACCTTGAGCCACTTCTCGAGAGTAGTCAATCTACGCTCAAGCTTGGGCCGATAGACTGTCAAAATTGTTAGCACGGTAGATAGGAGCAGAATGCAGAACTGACCGATATGCGTATCATCGTCTAACAGGGCCTCCGTCACAGCTTCCAACGCGCGCTCGTACGCCTCTCTTGACTTGCCGCAGTACTGCATCAGAATAAGTGCCCGTCGCTCATGCCATCTGCCTCTTCGGCCCCTGCGCCACCTGCGCTGTGCGAGCAAGGCTTCGAGGACTTCAAGCTCGAGCTCGTGCTCTTTGAGAATACCTAACGCAGTGGATGCCTTGCAGACGATGCGCGTCAGGATATGTCCTGAGATCACCATGAGTCAATGGGCAGCCGACAGGAGATTGATGCTTACCACACTCAAAGCGCTCCAGGCCTCCCTCTCTGGCAGGAAGTTCATCCTGAACTCTCAGCATGTCCTGCCAGCGAGGATAGACTCCTTCCCAGATCTCCTTCACCGCCCTCGCGTTCCGCACTCTGGGCGACTTATCGTCCAGCTTCCCCAGAAGGTTCATGCCGAGCTCTATGGACTCGTCTTCAATCTTGCTGCATACGCTATGCCTCGTACTCGGGGTGGACGGCAGACGTTTCTTGCTGGGCGTGATAGGCGTGCGGAATCTCTGGGGATCGGGCTTTGGCGTCTTGGTTGCAGCGGAGCGGGCCCGCCAGGAGGAAGCCGGTGCTCCTCCTTGGAAGAGGGCATCGACTTGAGCTTCCAACTCCAAAGCTTCCTCGTAGGCTAATAATGCTTCTCGCGATAGCCATATATCAGTGGTGCGCCTGTGCTGATATGAAGCATACGCTCGCTTCTTGGACCGAAGCAGGATAGACGGAACCATGAGAGACGGAGTGTGCTCCGTACTGTAAACATAGATAGTCAGCACCGTTGGCGGAAGACATAAGTGTGTGCACTCGTGTGCCGTAGAAGGTGACCGACATTCTAAAGTGGACATCGCACGAACCTCCGGAAGTACACCATGTTCACACGACGGAATAGGTTCATCACATTCTCATTAATCCTGAGGCATTTACCTAGCCATTTTGGGATACGTCTACGTTCAATTGACGTAAATTGAAGAAGACAACGGTTGCGCACCCAACTGTCTCGTGACCATCTCTCGCAGCCTATGGATCTGCCTCTTCTGAGATAAAAAGGGCAGCTTCGTTTGCATCAGACTGTCCGCCCTCTGTTTAGCTTTCGCATGAAACGAGCTAATGGCGAAGGGAAGAGTTGCCTGGACCGATGATGAGGACAGCATCGTTTCAATCAAATCATCTTGCTGAACGGCACTACCATCAGCGACAGATTTCGCAACAGTCGTGATTTGACTCACATTCCCGGAAGCTTTGAGGCCCAGTTGCTTCGCTACAAGGATGAGTTCCTCTCGTATCAGGCATTCGAGCAACTCCCGTAGAGAAGCATGGGCCTCATCATCCGCGAATGATGGATATTCCGATTTATTGATAGGATCAATTGAATTGAAATTGTGTTCACGTGAGGTAGAAGGGTGAGGCGCAGGACGGTGCTTTTCATCATCCAAGGTCAAATCAATGATTTCTCGTTCCTCTACTTTGACCTTCACAGATGACGTGACTGAAGCGGTAGAACTGCCACGGCGGTTGATGCTGAAGGACTCAATGTCTTGCTCAAGTTTGACCTCAACGTTGACCGGGTCTTGATTAGAGCTCGTGTCGAAACGCTTGCATAATCTCTGGACAACGTCCGGGAGCTCGACGCCGAGTTCTCTCTTATATCTCTTCTCCAGGTCACTGAGGCGGTGCCATTTTCCAGGTTTACGAAGACAAAGCCGAACAAGTAGATAGCGCTCCCCATCTACCGACATTGAAATCAGAGTCCGAACGATTTCAAGCAATAATATGGCAGCATACATGGAAGAACGCTATATTTCATGAAGCACCCAAGCTCCTCCTGGGAAAACAGATGCGCCTCGTGAGCAAATACCGTCTTCAGCATATCTACATGCAGACAGGTCGGAGTTGGCTCAAGCGTAATTCAAGTCTACATACCTTCGAACAGCGTGACGTACATAGACTGCCCCCTCTCAGGATTGGGCTGTGCTGCAACAACTTCGTCTTCATATTCGTCCCAGTCACTCAAGGCTTTGCGGGAAGGAACATCTGGCAGCTCATCTTCGCCGTGCCAGAAGACAAGGCTGCGGACGGTGCTCCTAGGAGGAGAGGTTGTCATAGCAATCGTCTAGCAATGAGTTAGAGCAGAGCACGTCGTGAATCGAGCAGCGTTCTCCAAAGCCGACAAAAAACAGAGGGAAATGTTGCTGAGGAACAGAGACAGGAGAGACAACAGACAATGACCAGATGCACCACGCGTGACTGTCGCGTCTTGACGCGAGGTGTCACGCTGCCGACACGGTCACGTGACCCACATATCCAAAGTGATAATTTGGTCTTGAGTCCAACAGGCTTATGATTACATACAAGTGATCATATATCATATACATGACCCCTCCAGGTTCAAACGGCAAGGCCCTGCATACGCGATGACACTATCAATGATCATGTCAATATCCTCTTCGCAACCGCTCGTTCTCCGTTCTCAGCTGCCGATTCTCCTCCTGCAGCGTAGACAGTTCTCCCCGGAACTCGTCGACAATCGTGCGCAACTCCGTCCGGATGCCTCTGCCCATCTTCAGCATGTCTAAGTGTAGGCCAGTCAGCTGTGACCGCGTCTCTTGCCGGAAGTCGTACATCGCGTCGCGCAGCATGCCCTGCAAGAGATTAGCCGCCGCATGCGAGCCTGGCGATGCGGGATGAGGAGAAAGGTTGCGAAGAGGCGATGTTACAGACGGCCATGTCGACACGTTGCCTTGGAGTGGTCGCCTAGGGGAAACCTCGACCGTGAAGGTAGGGACTGCTCCTCGTGGGACCTCCAACTTATCGTTGTCATCGATCTGTTCATCCCGAGCTTCATTGTCTTTGCTGCTCTTGCTTGTAAAGCCGACCCTCCTGCTGTCTGCCCCTTGTTCTCGTGCATCTTCCTCTATCTCTTCATCTCCTGCTCGGAACCACCGGTCTAACTCGGGTGATCCGAGACCAAGCACAGCCATCCTTTCCTTGCCCCTCCGCTTTCTGGGAGTAACTGGCAACCGAGCATGCATGTCAGGCAGCTCCAGGCTAGGCGTCTGTGATTGCAGAGTACGGCTCTTCGATGAGATCGCCGCGGGCTCAACGTGCACGGATGGTACTGGAGGATGCGCGCGAGGACCAGTTGATTCGGTCGACGACTTAGCAGTCCTGCGCGCTGCTGATACCGATGTACCCGAGGTGCTAGTGGACTCCGAACGCTTTCTTGATGTCGTAGACGTGGTCACCAAGGTCCCAGCACTGGCCGGCCTGCTTCTCACCATGTCACTCGTGCGTGAGGACTGCCCCGAAGATGTACGCGATACGGCAGGCGGAGGGACAGATGTGCTATCAGAAGGTACGGGCTTAGGGTCGATATCCATTGGAACGACGTTTTCCTTCGCCCTCCGCCCCGGAAGAGGCGCGAGGAGGTTCTCGATGTGTACTAACGGGATATTTAGCCCTCTATGAGATAGCTGTCAAGGAATAGACTGACCTGATACATCCGCCTCCTCCAGAATAGCTCTCGTCGACCGTCTATGAAGAGGCGTTTTGGGCGGCGATATCACGCGCTTGGTGATACCTCCGCTACTCACCCCCTTGGATAGCGGAGAGGTGATGCCCGCCCGCATAGTTCGCGCAGGGCGTGGGGAGCTCTCGGCGAGCGCGCGCAGCTTGCCAGGAGTTCCCCCGCGGGAGGCAGTACGTTCGGCTATGGGGGGTGGAGCATTCTCTGCAACCTGAGCCTTCTCATCGGCTCCGGGGACAGAAGTAGCAGCCGAGGTGTGACGAACAGGATGCTTGTTCGTGTCCTGTGTGAGGAGAGGCTTGCTGGACGTAGCGACGATGGGCTTGGATTGCGCCTCTTGCGTCTTGAGCTTCTGCTGCAGCACAACGGCTCTATCAAACATAAACAGCAATCGGAGTAGGCAAACACACCTGGACTGACATCGCTACCACCCGCTCCCCCTTCGCACTTATGATGATGGACTTTGGTGCCTTGTCAAGCAAGCGCAGGTCCTGGATCAAGACCTTGCCGTTCTCGGTACCAGCATACAGCGTGACGCCCTCAGCAGAGAACACCAGCGAGGTCAACGGTACATGTACCGACAACGCGCGGAGAATGCTTCCGGCCACACGTCAGCCAACACGGACCGCGCACATGAACCAGAGCACTCACCCTTTGTCCTTCTCGAGATCGACCACATGTATTGTCCCGCCGCTGCACGCGACTGCAATGAGTGTCTTGCTGAACGGGCTGCTCGCCACAGACACAATCTCGCCAAGGCTCCTTTCTCTGCCTAAGGTGAAGGACTTGATGGGGCCGGAGGGGCGAGTCGTGTCATACACCAGCAGCTGCGCGCCAGCACCTATAAGAAGCCTCGTCCGAGAATGTGGGCTGAACTGGCACGCGGTAATAGAGCCTGATATTGATGTGAGCCCACGGAGGACCGTATGCGATCCATGTGAGAGATTATGGATGTGCACGGCCGCAGCGGAGGTGGTCGCAAGAAGGCTGCCGTCGTTGGAAAGCGCGATAGAAGTGACCGGTGCCTTGTGAGAGTCAAACTTCTGCACAATTCGTCCTGAATGAGTCTCCAGGATGAGCACTTGTTGACCTTGGCTGAAGATGAGTGTGCTGCCACGGTCCTTGCTCGCCAGCGCGTTGATCGACGAGGGGTGCGACGATAGGTATACAGGTTTCAAGTGGCGCTCTGAGGAGTCATACTTGAATATACTCTCCTTTGAAGAGATGAAGAGAGCACTGTTGTCCGGGGCCCACACGATGCAAGTTGGCTCGACGTCCAGGGCGCATGTCGGTGGCACACAAACTGGTGCGCGTTTCAACGTTATCGAATCCAGGTACGAGAGCAAGTTTGTCGTGCACACTGCCAGCATCCTCGCATAAAAACCCTTCAGCCGAAAGGGTGCTTATGGTGTTGTGTGGCAAAGGTAGAAAGATGTTTGAAAAAGGCAAGGAAGTTGCGGGGAATGAACCAAGACGCGTAAATCACATGACCGCATCCGAAATGAGCACGTCCCTGCCTTGTTTCATGGACCCTTCCTCCGCTGGAGACAAAAAAACGTTCGACTTCGGACATCAGCGAATAAATACGTACCGATGCTGAATTCGAGTG
Source organism: Laetiporus sulphureus 93-53 (assembly GCF_001632365.1). Taxonomy (NCBI): domain Eukaryota; kingdom Fungi; phylum Basidiomycota; class Agaricomycetes; order Polyporales; family Laetiporaceae; genus Laetiporus; species Laetiporus sulphureus. The sequence goes on from NW_024468558.1 coordinate 87,595, forward strand.
CTGAGCGCTGATGACGGACACCAATATCACCAAGGTTGAGGAATCACCGGGACATGCGGGTGACCCGGCGCACAGTGCACTTAAGACGGCTTGATTGCAGCCACATATTCTGACGGCATCTGAGAGTTCATATGAGTTGTGCCTGCAATGCAGCCGAGCTTGGTAGAAGGATGGGCAATATTTGAGGTCCAATGCGAGTACTAGGATTGCCGCAGTCATCAGCCTCAGACGAAATCCCTCGGCGCCTGTTCCTCAGGGCCTCAATGATTATTCTCAGCAGCTGTTGTAGCCAGGTGTTGTGGCCACATCGTCCGATTTCAACTGAGGAATGCTACAAACGCTCTAAATTAGAAGTTTTAGAGTAGATACATCGGGATGCCTATGATAACAGTACTGGGGGTTGGCGGAGCAAGTGGCGTTGAGGAAATACTTAGGAGAATAAGTTATTGAGAGCGACATGCTATCATTGTGATGAGAATGCATTTGGTCGGAATAGCAATGATGATGGATGATGGATGTAATGATACAGTGAGATGGGAGGCTTAACAATGGAAGATGAGGAATTCATGGAAACGTAATCTTCTTCGAGCTTTTGGGACGATTCGGCTCGGAGACGTCCACGCTGGCAGTACGGCGATGACGACGAAAGCGATCTTTCCAGGAAGATTTTCGTGCTGGTGGTGTGGTGTGGTGCGACTCTTGCGCCGGCGACGGTGGTACATACGGCGAAGACTGCGGTGCCTCAGCGGAGATTCTCGCTGTGGCGGATGTCGCGTCGGACACTCTAACAGGGATTTGCGATTGCCGCGCGGGAGGGCTAGAGAATCTAAACATTGAGCCGCAGTGCGACAATAATGTAGTGGCAGAGCTCACCTGGGAGACTTGCGCAGAATAGGTTTCGACGGCGCAGCAAGAGGCTGACGTTGGCGAGCCGGTGCAGGATGCTCGCTTGCCATCGTCTGCTCGCTCGCAGTCGGTGCCGGAGCGACGGTCGATCTCCGGTCTATCGCCATGGATGTCCGCGGGCTGCGAAACCGGGTGGACGAGGACGCAGCCCACGATGCTCTGCGCACAACCGACTCGGAGCTGGAAATCACCGCAGACTCCCGCTGTGAAAGGGGGTTCTCGTCCTTCGACAGAGAGCGTCCACGCCGCACGGGTGCGGCCATGAAGTCGTCGACGGCACACTGGTAGTACTGCTCCATCGTCACCCGTGCACCGGCCGCACGGCTGAGTTTGACTTGACGGACATAGTCCGCCGCTTCTGGCGATTGCGGAGTGGGGAAGAAGTATGGCGCTTGGTATGGGTCCGTCCGAGGAATGCGTGGTGGCGAGATGTGTGGCCTCCGTGAAAGCCAGCTCAGTCTCCGTTTCACTGACGCTTTAGGAGAGCACATCAACGAAAAGGCGCAAGTTAACAAACATAATCAACGCACCTTCTCCGTGTGACGAGCTATAAGCCCTGCCTGCTCTCTGCGTCCCTCCGGGTATCGTTTCATCCTCAGTGAGCTCCTCTGTCACGGTAGGTATACTGAAGATAGTCTCCGACGATGCTGGAGATCCCACTGGCAAGACCTGCTCAGGAGCAATTATAGAATTTACAAGTGGATGGTTGTAGACGTCGAGCTCAATGGCGTTTGGCAGACCACTGGCAGCAGATGATGGACCAGCTCGAGGATTCGCACACTCTGGAGGATGGAGCACGGGTATCCCGGCAGGGGGGGCTTGCGGTGCTCCTGGCAATTTGGCGGAGATAGACCCACCGTGCGTCGTCGAAGCAGGCTCGCCAGGCTGCTCTTCGCCGCTGACCTCCATAGCAGACGAGGACGCAGAATGGCGTGATAGCGAGACAGAATAAAGCGTTACGGTGGAGGGGCTACGCGTTCGCCGACGACCGCGGTTGACGATTGCAGTCAGGGCCGCCTCATCTATCGGCGGCGGCGCGAGCGGCATCAAGCACGGAATCGCGTGGCCCACAGCCGACACAACGCTCTGGGAGAAGAACTGATCGGTCACGCCAGACTCCAGAAAGTCATGTCTCCAGCTCACCAGAAACATCCCAACTATCGCGAGAAGTGCGCTCGCGACCCCTACCACAAGGTATCGGAGCGCAAGGAACAGAATATCCATATCTGAAAGAGCCTTCCACCGACAGAACGCCTTGCACGTGAAGCGAAGATGGTATGCGATTAGTCCTGAGTGTTTGACAGTCATGACCACGCCAAGGCAGAGGCCGGCTGTGTTTGGTGCTCAGAGAAGCCAGAGCTGTGCGTTGTGGATATGGCAGTGCCTTTTGACCGAGAGCAGAAAGAATTTATGCAGGGCGAGCTCGACAGGAGTAAAACACGAGTTTTTGCTGGGAGAACTTTGAGGGCTTTCCGATCGTCGACTTTTCCGAACGTCGTTCGTCTGAGGAATGGTTTGCTGCCGGATGGTTACGTATGGGCGCGTTTTCACGTGGCCGTGATCCGCCCTCCGTCAGCCCAACTGACTCAGATCCTCTGGCCACCCGAGCTTGTGTCTTCGAACTCCTTTATCAATCCAGGACAAAGTCGGCGTGCGCTCGCCTAGTTTGCGATGTCCACATGGGTCACTGGCAAGCACGATGGTGTGCTACAGTCTTCATTACGAAGAAAGCTCCTTTGCCATCGCCGGGATGAGTGAGCGACAATGACAAAATCGACCCTCCCAATCGCCGAGACAACCCTCCGGCGGTAGTTGGCTCATCCGCTTGTCTCGGACAGTCTAAATCACCCCACAATGGCTTGCGGTCCAGATTGCTCGAGACATGGCGATTGCTCACAGATGCTCTTGGGAACGTGCATATCTACGACCAGCTCATTGTGAGATACACATACTAAATTTGGGTTCGTGTTGCAGAAGCGTGCACGTCCGCGTTGCTCGAACCATCGCACCTCATCGTACGCGCTTCGCGCGCTCGGCGCTGCAGAAGATGGCATGGCACATCTATCGATGCGCTTCCGTATGGGCCAATTCACGACCAAACCGCTCCTACGTGAATGAGAAGATTAATCTAGATTAATGTTGCGGTTGTGCAGCGCCCGCGGGACATAGGTGCGTGCCCGTGTCACATTATATGGTTTGATGACTGGTAGCTGACTTATGATATTTTGATAACCCACTGTGGGAGATGGTCCAGCACGGCATCGATATCAGCACTATCGACTGGGCGCAGCATTGAACGACCATCCCAGCCGCCATCCTCTTCGGCTCGGCTCACTCATTGCATCTGATACAACGACTGCTTATCCCTGTGCAGTCAATGTTCTGGTCCGTTTTTCTAATGTTACTCCCGCGACGAAATATCCGCGGCACCGTCCGCACCCATCCCAGGATCTTTCCTTCCCTGTGACCTCGATACGCTCCGTGCCGTGTGTCGTATGTCCTGCGACGGTGATGAACAGTCAATGTAATTGTACTTCGTGGTTAGTACGCGTACTGTGGAATTATGTAAGCTTTCGTGAATGGCCACGTGTCGACCCGGGGATGATCCGGTGAGCGAAAGCCTGAGGTTGGTTCGTCTTTTCCGTGGAAGCAGGGTGGTGCTGCTGTTACTTTTAAATTTGAGACGGCCAATCCGCAAGTTCTCGGGTTTCAGCTAATTTTTGAACTGCAGTCGCTCGACTCTGTCGCTATGATCAATGCGTGATCACGTGCTGTTGTGGCCACCAATCACGTTTTGAAAAGCGCAAGCGCCAAGTCTCGGAGACTCTTAACATCTGTAATATGTATTTTTCCACCGAGGAAGAAACAGTACCTGTTGCACATCATTCTGTCCTACATAGTATCTCTGCTCTGAACATCATCAAATATGCGTTCTGCCTAGAAGAGCATACTGGAACATTGATGAACTCATCAAGTCAAGCATCGCCGCCTCGAGCAACATCCAAGTCACCGCCGAGTCTCAAACCAGTGCCTACGACGACAACGAGATCTGTGGGCAACATTGAACGAACTGTTTCAGCCTAAATCATACGCGGCTGTACGGTCTCCTTGTAGTTGCGGCTGACGACGCGATCACCAATACCGGCATCATCGGCACCCGAGGCCCCAGGTGCGCTGGAAACGCGTTTTCCTTTTCACGCGGTGGATTTCATCCGTGCAAGTACCGAGATGGATCATATTCGCTTGACGGTCGTAGTACAGATGGCGCAGGCAGCTGCTGGTTTGAAACGAGTGTGCTGACTCTTCGTATCATATATGTCCCGACACCATCGATGGGAAGATAGTTGCATACTGTCAGCGATGCAGGAGATCTCAAACGGCGATAGTGTGCTCGACGTGATGTCTGCCCGCTGGATGCGATGGTTGCGATGGAGTCGGATGTGAGCGGCAGATGCTGAGAATGTCAGCTCAGTTGAGCCCAGCGTACGGTGAGAACTGCGCAGAATCCTCAGTCGACTGGTCAACTCCACCAAAGGTAGAATATTTGTGCTTCTGTAACCGTAAATGCGTCTCGCTTTGCATCTGATGATCACATTTTGAGCACGTCAAATAGCTGACCAGAATGAGCTGCTACTCACATCCTTGTTAGCCACTCCTATTCGATATCATGGCGAGTGCGAACTCCGCGGCGACCGGGCTGCTCCAGGCAAAGTGAGCTTTAAGTATCCCCCTCTTAGCCAGTTTGCTAATTCTGAGGGCCTGTCACGCATAGCTTCCTGGCGAATTGTGCCTATGCGTCCGGAGCAGGTGAGTGTGATCGTAGCTGAACGCTGTAATGCATTACGTCGATGACCCGATCTAGCCCTCATATTCTATGAACATATTACTACGCTCAACCAAGAGGTTAAATTCTTTTGGGGAAAGAGGTCATTCCCGGCAGTTCTCTTCTTCATCAATCGACTTGTGACGCTCATCTATGGCGCTGTATATATCGCACCGACAATGAATATACACTCACAAACTGTATGTATTGCGACGGAACTTCAATCTGATCATGGCAGTCTGACAGAATGCCACGGCAGAGGTTCGTTACAAGTCCTCTAGCTCACGAAGTTGCGAAACCTGTCACATTTCATGCCATTCAGCTGTGAAATAGTAAATTACGCACTTTACGGTCTTGCGCTCGCAATCGCGGCCGTTTCCCTAGGTAAGTGTACGTGCACCGTGTTTCAACCAGATACTGACATCCTATCGCAGTGGTCACGGTACAGCGAGTATATGCGGTGACCGAACGTGACTGGCGTCCTACCATAATTATTGCGTTGACAGGCATTGTGTTATTGGGGCTCGATATTGTCGAAGGTACGTGCTCTACGATAAATGGAATGAACGACTCATTCCATCACTAACTTTCTTTTCGTGAGAAGACTTCGTGAACGAATCAACCGGGGTCATTGTCCTAGGATCGACGGCCATATGCTACACGTTCCCACAGAATTCATTTGCGAGCACCGACTCAAAGTAAGCAACTCATACTGTCGACAGCTCATATTTCCTTCTCAACCGTCAACTGCCAGGCGTAAGCTGATTAGGCGGACTTTTTCTTTTGTAAATGAGCCACACTGAATGTCACTTCGTAGTAACAATCGCCCTCCTTGTTATTTCTGTGGTCAGCAATGTTTTAGTGCTCGGTGTCATCTGGACGATGCTATACAAACAACTCGGCCGGAACTCCACTGGAGTGTTTTCACAGAGGCCATCACTCGTGGCATTGTTGCTGAGAGATGGTGAGCAAAGCTTAAGTTGTTGGATCGTGATTGAGTCAAATCTCTTTTGCTGTATGCAGGTACGATTCAGTTCGTGTACGCGGCCAACTCTTGTCCGTTGCAGCGAAAACTGAGACATCGCCATAGAACACTACTACTGCTGAATGCCGGCATCAACATATCAACATTTATTGGCCAGGTCAGTGACCCAGACATCCGCCAACTCTCATACTGATGCTGCTGAATGTCTTCTTAAAAACCCTGACCTCCTATATAGAACGCCCAATATGTTATCAACAATTTGGACCAACCGTTGGGTTTCATGGTTCATGCTCATCGCAACAGGTACTCATGCATGTCATAGGCTGAATACAATTCTTGTCTCTCGTGTTCTGCTAAACATCCAAGAAACGGCCCGAGCCGCACAGAGGGAGCAATCCGATACTCCCTCGTTTGTGCGCTCAGATCATGGCATGCAGATTGAAGCGGACATCGACATACCCAGCCTTGTGATCCCTTCTGATGCCTCAAACGGCATCCCCGCAGTCGGCCCAGAGACGGAACCTTCCGTAGCCACCGCCAGCCGGGTAAATGCTGTCCCAGACGAGACAATGCTTGCCGGCCCTTCGAATCAACACCGTCGTCGTGAAGCACAGGAGGTTGAGGTACCCATGGAGGCTGGACCCTTCGGCCAAGGCGGCGAGGACGATGTGGAGCAAAGGCAGGTGGAGGGAGAGGCCGCAGAGGATTGGGAGGAAGAAGACGATTGGGAGGACGACTACTAAGGCGAGGAGCTGGAGGTGTTCGTATAAGGTGTTTCGGAATCTGGTGAGTTAGGTGCCTCATTCGCGCAACGTCCACGCTGACTTTGTGTATTTCAGGTCCGCAATTCTTTCTCAACAGCGACATTTTCCTATACTAGGACGCAGGCGTCCTGCTTCCGTTTTTATTGGCTTTTGGAAGATCGGTACAATCCTCGCTGTCAAGTACCGCTGATACTATACGTATCACGCGCGGATCCTGTTTTGCATTTATGTCATACTTTGTCCTATGTAGTCAGACATTTGCAATGTTACTTGCCATCTTCAAGTCGCTCTGTGTAGCAGACATTTTGAATATCTATTTTCTATCGGCAGAGGTGTGGCTGAAGAGAGCCTTTCAAGCGTCATGCTGTGCGTCACTAAGTCAAATAATCTTGCCAGTCAAAGCGACTTGAGATTCGTGCTATGCGCCATCTACAAATGGCATATATCCGAATAGGATATGGATGGAGAATATCCGCAGCTAGGCGTTCAGTAGGCCTTTGATTTGCGAGAGGCCTTTCCTGTACCCGCCATAGCCACGAAACCAAGAACGATCGTCGAAGCGATGTGACCTGGATCGGATTGCGTAGTCCGTATAACTTTTCGGACAGCACTTGCAGCCATTATGGCGGCGCAGGTCATTTCTCATCGCCTTCCTAAAATCATCCTCCCAATCAATAAGAGTTACGGTACGATCTCCACAACTTTGCGTGATTCGCTGACGCCTCGAAAGATGCAGCTTCTGGGGGAATCTTCGGTAACCATTCTTGGGGTAGTACCCGAGTACGTGCATGCCTTTCGTAGTAACTTTTGTTAGCCTGGTAGCATTGAGAGGCTTACATGGACACTTGCAAGCGAGCAAGAGTCGCCCAACTCCTTGGTCGCGCTACATTCTGCTACAGACACTGCTCAAGTTGTTACAATGGTGCGTCTACTTCAAGCAGCCGCAATATGGACATGCCCAATCCCACCTATCGAGGACTCCTCCCGAATCCTCCTCATCGCATCTTGCACCTTCGCTCTTCTCTCAATCGTGACCAATAATCCATGCCGCTCGATCGTGCCTTCCTCAGTCTCATGGAACGGCCCATGCAGGCCAGTGGAATACACCCAGAACGCGAGGCGCCCGTCTGCGTCCGAGCGGCCGTGCCCAACAATGTAGTCGCGGACGCTCCCGAAGTCCTCCACGTTAGAGATTTCGTCAAAGCATTCGGATGCGAGCAGCGCGGCGAGGAGCGTGGCGCTGTCAATGCTTGTAGATCTGGCCTCGGTGAAGGGATACTGGTGGGCGAAAGGGTTGATGCCAGTGCCAGTGCCCATGAGTTCTGCGTGGCCCGCGTGAGCACCAGCATGGATTGTTGATACTTTAGAAAGTCGCCTATGATTCGGGCGTAAACGTAAGAATATAACGACACGAATGTGCGTAGGAGAGCGTTCAAGTAGGACACGGGTGGTGCGGTAGTGAACGATGAAGTAGCTGCAATATTGCCGCTCTTACTATGCGTCCGTGTCGGCAGACCTGCTGTGCAAGTTGTTGCATCGCCACCCGTCTATGATCTGTCACATCAATACCCAGGTCAGCATGAATTCTGTATCCGTCCTTGATGAAGACGTACTCTTTGATCAATCAGCCAAGCGCGTTTGGGATAACTCACGTCTCCATAGGCGAGCATGCATACTCCGAGCACAAGTGCTCGAGCGGATCAAAGATGTGATGGCGGCATTTGACCTGCAACTGGACTGGCAGAAATCGGATGATGAATGATATTTAAACGAACCGATCACTTCAACTGCAGGGGTGGTGTTTTAGCATGCGAGACGACCACTCACAACAGGCTGAGTTACCTCGGGACACCGTCACCATTGGGGCCGCACGTCCGCAAACAGAGTCTCCCGTAGGACAGCTCGCCGATTCCGGCGAGGAACTTGTTTCGGAAGTGCGTCGAGCTGATATTGTTCGCAGAGATGCTGGCTATCATATGCATGCCATTCCGAATATGCAACTACGTTGATGCAGGTTGCGTTTCGCCCGGCGAGTATCCATGAGCGTGACCTGGCGTGACAAAAGCGGCGTTACGTGAGGTCACGTTATGTCACACACGACGTCCTCACACCTGAAGACCACTACCTTGCTAGTCGACCACAAGGATATTGATCATCAAATACATCTCCTGTGTCTATACACATAACGTCCGTAAAGTCTAATGAAAAGAAACGAAGCATCTATTTCTTTTAACTCTATATTCTAGATCCCAGCGAAAATCATAGGCAGAAAGCGCGGCGGTGCAGAGGCAGCAGGATCCGCATATCCGAATGTGCGGGACAAGAGCAGGCGCGGATCCTGACCGACATCCCGCCTCCACCAGCGGGACCACCAGACTTCAAACACACGAGACGCACAGCGTCCCGCGCTCGCGGAAGCCGCCAAGGCGGCCAGAGATCAGCTCCTGCACCTCCTTCGTGACCGTGGCCACCGAGTCCTCACAGCTGACATAGAAAAGCACGAGGAGACCCTTGAATTCCTGACGGGACAGGTCGCGGTCGATTCGCTCCCAATCGAGGCTTAGAAGGTCGCGCACGGTAGTGATCTCGAATTCAAACGTGATCTCCTGGAGCTGCGTCGAGCGGATCTGGGAGAGCATCGCGGTCACCCAGGGAAAGAGATGATTGGAGAGAAACACTCGTGAGGCTTGCACGTTTAGCCCGCCGAAGTGCACCGAACGCAGTCCGGTGTTGTGGACGAGGCTGATCTCGTTTTCTAGCACAGCTATCAACGACAGGTCAGGTGTGTACGGCAGACAAGCGATGATCTTGCGCTGACCTTGTTCTGGTACGCCATCGGGGAACTCGACCAGCAAACACTCAAGTGACGCTCCACTTGCGTGTAACAAGTCTCCGACTGCCTTCATGTTGTCGATTTCCCGCCAGCACAACTGGATGGTTCGAAGACGCTGTTCTGAAGGGTGACTGAGCAGCCACTCAGTGACCAGCATTGGTGAGGAGCGTGGGTCCAGAAAAAGGTACGATAGCTGCATCCGCTCTTGGTCCTTTGCCATGATTTGCGGTTTTGATAGTGACTCCCGTCCAGAGAGCATCAACGGAGCAGGCGACTCATGCGCCCAGGAGACGCCATGAAAGTACAGTTCATCGAGCACCGGGAACGCCGACAGGAAGTCCAGCACGTCCCTTGAGGCATCGAAACGCACCTCAAAGAGGAAGAGCATCCGCACGTTCTTGAAGAGCCGCATGAGCGTATCCTGCGTCTCCGGCATCAGCGCGCCCCACCTCAATCTTGACAAGCCGACAGTGCGCACGCACTCGAGCTTGTCCACCCACTTCACAACGTCGTTCACCCATTCGTCATCCTCCACGGCCTGCCCTGACTGGTCGAAACCGTCGTACTCTGCGCTGATGGTGAGGCGGTGCACGTACCGCGCGATAACGGGCGCAGCGGCGAGGACGGCGGCGAAGCCTGCACAGTGTTTTGCGTTCTGCACGCGCACGGTGCGGAACAGGTGTAGACGGCTGGTAGGCACCCAAGCGCGGCAGGTGAGGCTGCACGCCGCGAGCGCTTTGGGATCGTCCCAGAGGTGGTCGATTGCCTCGTCGTAGAGCTCGAGCGGGAGGACTGCGGGCATCGTCTTGTCGCCACCCCTGCGTTGCGAGGTCACTTTCTTTTCGATGGTCTGGAGGTACGTTGCTAGGTATTCACCGTGCAGTGCTGGCACGATGGAAGCTGAAGAACGAGTGTACACAGCCTGCATAGATTTATTTTTCCACGGGAAACCTGATGCAAAAATGGTGAAAATATCTTATGTCTGGATATGGAAATGGTTTGGAAATTGGGCGGAGACAATTAAATTATGTTACGATTGTTTTACTGAAACGTATCAGCAATAGTGAAACTTTTTCCCAAAGGAAGATATTTCAGTCCAAAAATATGTGATACCGATATGTTTCGGTGAAGCAATTGTAACATAATTTAATTGTCTCCGCCCAATTTCCAAACTATTTCCATATCCAGACTTAAGATATTTTCACCATTTTTTCATCAGGTTTCCCGTGGAAAAATAAATCTGTGCAGGCTGTGTGTAGTTGCTAGTTTTCGTTTGATATATGGATCGTTACACCTGGCCTCCGGGAAGGGCATGGTGCCTCCCGTCTCCGGAGTCCGAGTTGATCAAATGCAGAGGACGCCAATTGGCTGGTGACTGCATTCCGTCTCACCGGCCGGAGCGCTTGAGCCTTGTTCGGAGCGGTGGTGGAAGGCGAAAAATCCAGGCTCGGCTCCAGTTCGCCCGAGTCCGAGAGAGTTATTCGGAATTGCCACCTGTGGCGTCCAGTTTGGACCTGTGGCCACCGGCCAGTTTTCTGTGCACCCTGACTGTTGCGCTCTGCACTAGCTAAAGTAACGGATTTTGCAAAATAGCAGTTAACTGACTGAAGGCGCGCGCGGGTGGGGAAGATTGCGACCTGCCTCATGTTATCGTAGTGATTCGTACAGTTTATTTATTTATACGCTCCGATAACCTTGCTCTGAGTTTGATGAAAATACTTTGATGAGGCTATGCATATCTACTGAGGGTTGCGCTGCTCCTGCATTATTGTATCAATATCAGTAGCTGCATCCTGATGAGCAGCAGAGCAAGCGAGACATTTTTGTCTCTGTGAGTCTGTGTGGCCGTGGCTGCATCGCGGCCCGGGGTGAGCCGGGCGGAGTCGAGACGATGATCATGATCATGCGCGCTTGAGCGTACAGGACTGGGTTCATAGTCTAGTGCGGCGCTCACCGTATACTGTACATCACGCGAAGCTCGCGGGGCCACTGCCTATATGTTCATTGTTCATTCTGTCATGAGCAGCCTGTATTCCTCGGTATTCTGACCGTGTTGACCACGTTCTGTGCAGGCTTTATCCTCCTAACTTACGCTTGGAACGTTGCAATGAACTTTGCTATAGTGCTTCGAACTCCACAATGGATTGCCTAACGGCTCGATGTACCGGCGGTCATGCGCGACAACTTCAATTCATCCTAGCGAATTATGCTCTCCAATGACATGAATGCGATGTATGCGCGCAGGCGCCTGTCTATCGGCATTGAAACCGCCCGTATTTCGTGGGATCCTTGCTTGCCCTAAAAAGTGAGTTAAAAGGCGCGGTTCCTCTCGCTGCTCTCCAGACCGCCACTCTTCGTCTTCGGAATTGCCAAACTCGTTCGTACTGCAAACTTGTGCCACAACCATGGCCCCTCTAACGATTCAGATCAAGGGCCAGCTGTACTGGAAACTCGTCTTTGACTATGACAACGGCTCTAACACCGGTTAGTATCATCGATACTATGCAGTGCCAATTGTGATGCTCACCCTATGTCACGCTCATGACGCAGTGATAATCAATCAGAGCTACAATTTTGCGACGCGCGAGGCATACAAGTCGAGCTCTTTCAGAGAAGAGGTTTCGAAGGTCGCTCACACAGAGGACACGACAAACGGTGCCTCTGTTAAGGCAGGCGCATCATATGGGCCTATCTCTGCCAAGGTCTCAAGCAATGTTGATATCAGAGAGGAGATCAATCGCACGCTGGAGAACGCCATCATATCGGAGGGCGACCATGAGATAGAGACCATCATTAAGGAATTCAATCGAGAATGTGAGTGATATATTAGTCGAAAATGTGGGACATAGCTAACGAGATGCCGCATTCCGATCTGAGCAGACAAAGTTGGGCCACACAGCAGACTGGTCCTATACCAGCAGAATTTCAGTGCTCCCGGGATCAGCGTGAGCGGCGATGTCTTCAAAACGACCCCAATTCTCCTGTCAGAGAGCGAGCGCTTCAAGGAGATTGTGATCACCGTGGAAGTCAAGGCTGTTGAGTTCATCAAGTGCCTCAATGTACTCGCGCATCCTATGTCCGCTGAATGAATGATCCATGATATCGATCTCTTAGGTAGTATGTAGCGATACTCCCGGAGGAGCACCTATCGACCGTGTGAGGGAGATTCACGGTGGCAAAACTGACATCAATGCTGGTTTCGAAGGACAGTGCGTACCTGTCAATTTTTCTCTCGTAAACGTTTCTCTCAGATCTGATACAAAATGACGTGCTAGATATGTCAGCCTCGTTCCGGAGTATACGACCTCTGTGGACGATGCATGCACTTCTTTCGATATCATTATACATGAAAGGTCAATGCCAGGGTATAGAGATCTAGCTGGGGGGGCGGACGGTGATTTCCGCCACGCTGTCCCAGTCAAGAACATATGCGAGAATATGAAAATCACAGGTATCAAGCTCTGGCGTTCGAGCGACTCGGTGAATTACGACCAGGTGGAGGATGAAGGGTTCAACGGCATGAGCACCAATATCAATGAGGGGAGGAAGGGGGATTGGTTGTATCTGGTCTGGAAGAAGGTTCCAGTGTACCCTGCTAGCTTGTACAAGTAGAGCACAGCTTGACGGGCTGTTTTCACTTCCCTTGCAGTCTAGTTGATTCAAGTTGTGAACCATGTGCGCGCATATAGCGGTGATCAATTGACCATGAACGTACTTGATTCAAAGAATCGCCCTTTCCCTGTTCGTTGATCATATTGGTACTATGCGACTCACAGCATCACCCATTTCTCAAATATGCAACATAATCTTTGACAAGAGTCAACCCATTTGCATAAATCGCCGTTTTGCTACCGAGCCAATTGTGTGGCCACATGCATTGCGGGATAAGCCGGACGGAAAACGAATCTAGGCGAAGGTCATGCGAGCTGTGCAGGACTGGGTTCAAAAGTCTGGTGCGCCACTCACCGCATTCACATCGCGCAAGCTCGCGAACTTCGATCGTACACTTAACCATGGCCTCCATCTCAGGCCTCGCGCTGCTGAGCCCATTACAACCTCTGAGCCCATTACGACCTCTTTCGCGGTCATGTCAGGCGACTGCTAGGGTTTTACATGCATGTCCAGTACCTTGCGCACGCGTGCGTTTCAACTCGACGAAAGCACCTTCGAAGAACGCTACGGGCGCGGGGAGTGCGCCGGATGCGGCGACGACGAAAGGCACGGGGAAGGTGACGGAGCAAGAAAAGCAGACGTTACGTTGGGGAGACTACCTCAGGATTAGGAGGAAGAAGCGAAGATGGGAGACGGTGAGTCGGTGATTTGCTTGTTTGAAGCACTGATGCTAATAAAACGACGCGTGTACTTGCCATCTTCCTACTTCTCGATTGCGATGTCGACATAATCTGCATGTCTTTTTGCTTTCATGTAGGCTATGACAGTACCGATGACAATCGCAGGCTTCGCGGGCGGCATTGCGTATTTCGGGAACTTAGAGATGGACCCGACCAAGCCCATCTTCGTGCGTCACGTCCCTTTCCATGTTCCCTTCCACTTTCTCAAATCGTCTGAATGAATAGAACGTTGACCCTATGGTCGTGTATGGCTTTGCTACCCTCGGATGTGCAGGTACGCATCGATCCTCCGCTCGTTATCTCACTACATCACTGATCTACAACGGTCGTAAGGCTTTGGCTATCTCATGGGGCCCGTCATCGGCTCTTCGATATGGCGCATGACACACCGGCGGACGATGGCGCTCATCGAGGCGCGGGACCGCGAGTTCCACCAGCACATCGTGAAGAACAGAGTGGACCCTACGGCACAGAGTGCGACGAACCCTGTACCAGATTTCTACGGTACGTGTACAGCGACGAGCAATGCATCCTGCATGCATTGCTTGCCACTCAATGTTGTGTTGACGAAGCATTGTGTGCTTTCTAGGCGAAAAGATCGGCTCGTTGCATGATTATAGACAGGTACGTATACTTGTGATGTGATCAGGCCAACTTCGCGCTGACGTGGCTTCAGTGGTTGAGGGACCAGTTAAAGTACAAAAAGAAGGCGTACCTGCCAGAAGATCCCGAGTCGAAGTAGTAGTGGTTAGGCTGCCTCGCTCATTGTGCAAAAGTCCTCATCTCCATTGATGGGCGCGAAATGCAGATGTCGAAGAAGCATACCGCAAGAGTGCAGCATCTCAAACGATTGACTTGCGGTAGTCCGGTCGCTCCGATGTGCAAAAGGTTAGACCGATCATTCCCCCTGCAATTGCACTATTTCTGCTTTCATTCAGTTGGCCTGCATGGTAGTTTACAAGGTACTCTTATGCGGCTTAATGTGCCGTGCTACTCATTTCCTTCTTTTCACGAATTGCCACTCGGCTCGGACACGCGAGAGATTACACGCTATCGTTCAAACGTTCAAGCCTTGATTTGCAGGCATAACCGACAGCTTTGCGAATTTGTGAATCTGTCAAGGATAGCATACAATGATGTAGAATGCTAGATCTTAAAAAAATAGATTCTATGAACCGACCGACGGGAGGGCGTGACGTCACCGACGTAGGACGAAGGTGCGCCACCGACAAGGAGCGCGCACCGCGGCTGCTCAGTTGGTCTGCCAATATAAGCCTATCCTCAACCAACGGCTTCAACTAGATCTCTACCACCACCAGCACGACCTCCATCGTCACCATGTTCCGCCTCTCCCCCGCCCTTCATCGTTCCCCGCTCATCCTCAGGCGACAACTTTCCACCACGTCGCGCACGCCGACGCTGTTCCAGTTCAGGTTGAACAAACAGCAGCCGCTGCCCGTGTTCCCGCGTCCGATGCCGTGCTGCGCGCCCTCTGTGATCCTGCGAGGGCAGATCCTCGCGCGCGGGGCCGCGAGCACCGTCTCTGGACGACCGGGCTCACAGACTGCCGCCGAGGCCGCGCAGAACATCAAGGAGGAGGTTGGCAACTCGACTGCTGACCTTGCCAAAGTCATTGCGGGTGGGAACGTGTTCCAGGATGCGGTCAAGCCGACGCAGCAGACTTTCGTGAGTATCTCGCGTCTCGACATTTGAGGCTGCTTTTGATCTTGCAATCCCACGTAGCTTGGAATCACGGATGCCGTCGCGCGAGCTGTCCCCCGACCTTATATCGTGTTCGGTCTTGCTGGTGGTCTTCCGTACCTCGGTGCGACGGGCGCGACCATCTACCTTGCACGCCAGGCGGGCATTGCCACCACAGAATTGGTATCCAGCATTGACCCCGGCGTCGCTATCACCATGCTCGACCATGCGCTCAACATCCAGACCACGTACGGTGCAGTCTTGCTCTCCTTCCTTGGCGCGCTCCACTGGGGCTTCGAGTTCGCTGGCTATGGAGGCCACAAAGGGTACGCTTCGCTCTCCGTGCGTAACATAGGAACAACTGACCTGATGTTGGCGCGTTAGGTACTCCCGCCTAATGCTCGGAGCTGCTCCAGTGGTGTTCGGCTGGTCCACTCTTGCTTTAATGCCCATGAATGCGCTCATTGCGCAATGGATTGGCTTCACCGCCCTGTGGTGGGCGGACTTGAGAGCTACAAATGCCGGCTGGAGTGAGTATACTGTTCCGCATGCCGTGGGAGAAGACCATGTACACGCTGAACATTTCGATTTGCAGCACCGGCTTGGTACTCGCAGTACCGCTTTTATCTGTCGATCCTTGTCGGCACTTGCATCATCGGATCGCTCGCTGCGACGAGCTATTGGGGGCCCGTGGGTGGCCATGGGCTGGTCAGTCACGACTTGAACATGGTGCGTACTCCCCAATGTATCTGCTCGAAGCGCCTCGCTCATGAAGCTTACTTCAATGCAGATCCGCGCTGAGCGCGAGCAGAAGCAGCCCGAGCGCGAGGGCTTCGTCGGCGGTGATGTTGAGGCGTTGCCTGCACCGGAGAATGGAGACTCGTACGTCGTCATCAAGAAGAAGAGCAACAGCACCAGTGGATGAATTGTCCGCAACGGAGAAATTGCTGCGAACTCAGCTGAGGATGGATGGATACATCGCTCAACGAGAAGCGGACTTTAAGCCAGGATGGTGTATTGTATTTTGTATCGGCATTTTCCTTCTCTTTACAAGTAGTGTATCTTTGTGAGAATCCAGATCGCGCAGATGTACGATAGCGCTTCAAGTCGTCTAGAGTTAGAGAGCGGAAACAGAACGAATGAAATGTAGAGGTTCTCGTCGAGTTCATGGCTTAGTGCAGAGGTAGATGGTCGCGGGAAGTTCCGATCATATATACGGCGCTTAGATCCGATCAGTACGAGTTGGTGGCCACGCACACCGGGTTGCCTTAAGTTGTCTGCCTCCCTGAACCTTTCCATGTGCTATCTGCTATCATTCTGTCACTGGTATACCAGGATTTGACTAATTCACATGTACAGATGCATAGTTCTCTTTTATGACTTCCCTGATTGCAGTTAAACGTCTCTGAAGAGCTTACCCTTCATTCAAGTTACCGTCTGATCACTTCCGACAAATTCTCGCGAACGGCACTACAACTATCGTCATGGATAACTCACCGTCAGACATAACCTCTCTATGACTGTGCTTTGCCTCGAGTTTGCATGATCATCCTTCGGAGAGGGCAGAGGAGGCGATAGTGATGAGTTTTCTCCTTCGCAACGTTCATCGCAGCGCGGGCTATCCTTCACGCTGATCGATCTGCCCTACAAGAGGGGGATAGTGAGCACACCCAACCAGTTGCCTTTTTTGGAAGAGTCACGATAAGATAAGATGGCACTGTTTTTGGAAGAGTGGCGATAAGATAATGCCCGTATATAGGCGCGCGCATGTCCCTGCTCGCGCGCTAAGTCCCTCGTCTCACTGTCGTTCGCTCTCGTCGTTGTCGCTCTCGTCGTCATTGTCCCCGTCACTGTGCTCATGATGTAGACTACACTGTTCATAGCATTGAATATATTTATTCAGTGCAATACTAGTGTATGATGTAAAATATACTAATGTGGTGCGTGTGAATCTTTTCGTCTTTGAGTTTTCTCTGGAGATGCACCAAGGAGGGAGTCAGTCCCTGCTCGTCGCTTGCATTGCGTTGGCAGCGGCGTCTTTGGTCGATCTTGCAGCATGGAATCCAGAGCACCTGGGGTTGCTACTTGCAGAGAATCGATGCGATGATCATGGCTGATCAACAATCTTGATAGCTGACGAGTGAGCATGAGAAGCTTGTCTTGGAATCCAGCCGCGCGTTCCACATCTTCTGTTCTAATAAGTGCTGGAACATTGCTGAGATACTGGCTTAGCTCTTGCATCTTGGGGGCTGCTCTTTCAAGCTCGAAGAAAACGCGTGCGACGGCCTGCTGATCGACACCGGCACTTGCGATGTGTCGCCGGTTAGGGAGTGTGAAGCTAAGGTCGTCTTCGTCTTGTGAATCAGATGCATCCGTCGCTATGCTTTCATCATCGCTACTAGTCCCCGGGCCACCATTCCTTGTAGAGCTTTCCAATGGAGAGTGCTCGTCCTCGCTGTTGTCACCTCCATTTTTGTCTGGTTCCAGCAACTCACACAAGTCCTCTGTCTGGCAGATTGTACAGGCGTGAGTGTCATAACGATAGATCACGTAGCTGAAATTGCAGCCAAGACACTGTTATATCAATTCCTGTGAATAGAGCATGGCTACAATTCATCGCATTGATTTATCAAGGAGTGCTACAATGAAGCACTTTCGAAAATTACGCACCACTACAATATATCATACTGATGCATCGCAAATGCTCTAATAAATCATTTCATTGCCTCGCAGCGAACCTGATGCATCGCTGTAGCCGGTAAAGCATTATATGATGCATCACGGGACACTGTAAAGCACATTACCGTATGGACCCGGGTATTTTGATACATCATGTTGTATTGATGTTTTGATCGGCTGAAATCGTGTTCCGGTGAACGGAGAGTCCGAGCATTGCGCATCACCTCTGAAAGAGGGTGCTGCGCTCGAGCTTCTGTCGATCACCTTCACAAAAAAATGATGGCGCATCATCCACCCTTTCGGATTGATGCCCGGGGCCACACAGTTTGTATTAATAACCCTTCAGCCGCCTAAAGCGAGTACTATCCTTGTTTTTCACAAGTGTGCCATGATTTCATTTCCACAATACTATGTCGGCCAGTTGATATTCAGATCGCTATGGTAAGTAAATACTATATCGCTTTTGTGTAGGAATAAATCGTAGCAATAGCGACGGTGTGCGGGAAGCTCGACAGCCTCGACTTAGGTGATGCTGTGGCCCACAAGAGGCCAAGCGCCCGCATGCACCCAAAAGCGCCCAAGCGGGGTATCCATCCATTGCCAAGTCAGACTTCACATTTTTTATGGTGCCGTTCGAAATTGTACTGTAAAGATATATCTCATTTACTACATAACCATTACTGGTGACTACACTGATTTTCTGAACAAGCCGGATGTGCAAGAAATGATGCTACGAGAACGCTAATCGACGACAATAACTACCAAGAATGACCAAGAACACATGGGCCAAGCGCCCTGATACACGGACATTGCACCACGAACGAGAGCTCATCAAGATAGAACAGATTTATGAAGAATATGTGCTTCATTTCAAGAAGATTGGAAGAAATACTTATGAGAGTACTCACACGCGCATACAGTCCCAGCCCGAATCAGTCCACATACTACACCCTCGCCTTCTTATTCCTCCCACCTCTGCGCTGAGTAGCTTGAATTGTAGCTTGTCATTTTTGCCCAACTTCAGCTGGTCCATTCTCCTTCGTGCGCTGGTTTTTTTCTTTCTCTGCTCGCTTAGCTCCGCTCGCAGGCAACTCCCACTGCTCCCAAAGTGGCGTGGCATCTGGTCGCGCTGGCTTCTTCATCTGACGTTTCGGGCAGCTGGAAGCATCAGAGTCAGCATTGGGCTGTTTGGCAGGCATATGAGGAGGCACTGCAGGGATAGCGGCATCAACTCGCTGCTCGTGTGACACCTGTGCAGCAGGTGTAGTCGTGCCCAGGCCGGTGGCAGTGCCTGCCTGAGAGTCCGAGGTGGAAGATGGAGACATAGCAGCTGAACTCATTGGTGCCAATAAGGATGAGAGGGACGACGGCAGATTCAGGGGAAAGGAAGAGGTACTGGGGGCTTCAGACATGCTCGATGCGGTTGGTGCCTGTATGACCAATGCATTGTTGATCTCTGAGGTTGCGGCGATCAGCGATGGAAACAAGGGCGCATTCAGAATATCGGTGTGTGAGAAGTTCGTGAAATCAAAGTTGATGTCATACGCATTATTGAGGCCCATATTCGTCATCTCCATAAGCGTGCCATTGTGATCGGCCAAGGTTCACGGTGCCTCGAACCGTTGATTCCAGCAGCGCACATCATACCCTTGAGGATGAGCATGTGGCAGGCCTTGCTGCATTGCTGTGGAAGCGAAAAACATTAGTTCAGGAACAGAGTAGGCGGTGGTCGGTGCAGCTGTGGACATCGTGATGGACAGGCGAGAGGGCATGATCTCGTCGAGACCTAGTGCATTGGATGCCGGTGGAGGGGCGTTGAACTGAGCAATAGAAGGACCCGAATTGGAACACCCTACTAAGGATGTCGTATGGTCTGACCCTTGCATTGGCCAAAATGAAGTCGCAGGGCCCACGTCAGTGGCAGTCTCATTGCCTGACTGCTCCAAGGCTGTAGGCTCCTCGACCCGAGCTAAGCCATCGTTAGTCACTGACTCGTGGATGCCATCTTCATCTGATATTAGGGTGGTGTCTGCGTCGGCGTCCGTGTCGTCCAGGTCAAGTTCCATGCCATCCAATACCTGCTGTAGGTCATCCGTGTCGAGCTGAGAGAGGTGATCGTCGTCAAGTTCACTCTGGGCCAATACTACTACTCATGCCTCTTGAACCACAACCACCACCATCTCTGCCGGTGCCTGCGGCGCCCGCCGTGCCCCCACCTTATGTTTCTGTTATCACCCTCTATCATGCACTCCACCGTGCTGTCAACTTCTGCAGGATCTCCAAGTCACCCGCTGGTAACATGGTGAGCCAGTTGGAACTCGCCGTGAAGGTCCTCGACGAAGTGTCAGGCTGGTTCGCCAGCCTCAACCCTGCCGACCCTCTCCTGGCATCCGTACCGGCTAATGCGGCCCTCTACGACACTCTGGCATCTCGACTTCGGACCCCCTCCACCGAACCAGCCCCTCCGCCTGCAGTCGACGATGTCGCCACTGCCATACTTGCCCTTTGCAATGACCTGGGAACCCAGCTCACTGCCCTCGAAGCGCACGTGAGTCAGGGCACTGCTGCGCCGGCTCATGCCGGTCACACTCTGGTCCCACCTCAGGCAAAGGCCGGCCGTACCCAGTCTTATGCGACGGCAGTCATCTCTTCACACCAGGCTGATCCCGCACGTGCGCCGAACCCTCCATCCTGCCCCAAGGCTCCTGAGCCCAAGCATGCACTGCTGCCTAAGCGTGCTCCTGCACCTGTGCGGTATGTGGTTTGATGGTCGGGCAAAATGCCCGAACGCCTCGTCTCGACCCCTCCTGCTGTCATGCTGAACGACGTTAACCGGGCCCTAGCACTGATCCCGACCGCAGAGGGCCTCACCGCCCTAGCTGCCTACCCCAGCACTGCCGGCAACCTCGTCCTCGTCTTTCCGCCTGCCACCTCGCACACCTGCATCGACGCCCACCTCCCGACCATTCACCTTGCCTTGGGGATCGGAGCTGACCAAACTATCGCCAGGGATAGTAAATGGTCACGTGTCCTCCTCGGCAACGTGTACACCAGGACCTCCCCCGGTGCCGAGGTCCACTCTCCCTCTGCCTTGTCGGAGGAGCTCCTCAAGAACCCGGCCATCAAGCGCCTCACCATCACCCAACCTCCGCGCTGGGCACGTCAACCTGAACTCATCGACGGTGCCCGCTCGTCCGTCGTACTCGGCTTCAAGGACCCAGATGGCACTGCTCTGGCCACCATCCTCTGCACCCCCCTCTTCGCTTTTGGCGCACCCATCACTACATCACGATGGCACGAGAAGCTGCGTCTCCGACAGTGCACGAGGTGTTGGGCATATGGCCACCTCTCCCAAGGGTGTACCAGACCGTTCCGCTGCCGTGTGTGTGCCGGCCATCATCATGAAGACTCGCATCATTCTCGATGCACCTCTTGTGCGAAGGAGAATCGCGCTGCCTCTGATCTTTGCCCGCACTCGCAGTGCATCAACTGTCGTGGTCTCCACCACACGGACTCGATCCAGTGCCCAAAGCGGGCCGAGTACCGACCCCCTGCTGCCCTCAACACTGACCTACTCGGTGCAGGCACGATCAGCTCTCCTACCGCTGGCCCATCTTCGAAGGCGCATGATGGTGATGTGGACATTGTCATGTAGTTGTTTACCTGAGCGACCGGTTTGCTTTCGCATTTACTGCCTCCCCTATGTCACCTTCACACTTGATGGCGACTTGCTCTTAGTTACAATGTTCCGTGTATCTTCGGGTCACCAGGCCGCACATAGCGCGGGGTATAAATAAATGTACAAAAAAAAAAAAAAAAAGTTCACTCTGGGCATCCTCGTCCTCATCCCGATCCTCAGCTGACGCTTGCAACGTGAACCTTGCTCGAACGTCAGCAGCTACATGTAATCAGCTTTTCACATCAGAACCTTCGATTGCATGTGGACATGTACTTACGATACACTACATTGAGGAATTCGATATATGGTTTGATAACCTGATTCTTGAAGTTTGGTTGGACATCTCCGAAATGGTGGCCAACAGACGTCTTCCCGTGATGGTAACTGGACATGATGCATCAGCGTGCAATTCATCAATCAAGATAATCAACATATGAAAAGGTCCTGATATCGCCATCTTCCTCGGGGCAAGGTCCACCACCAAAGAGGCTGAAGGACCATCCAGTCTTCTGTGCGAGCTCTCCAAGAATCTTCCTCACTATGGATGGAAGAAATTCGAGCATCCTGGATATGAGGATTAGAAGTGAGATAGAGAATAGTACAGAACGTACTGTTGCTGTGCTGCAGGCGTGGGCGTAGCCCCCAATCCTTCACCATCCTCATCGCGAACATCTATCTGCGCTTCAAATTCGGCTTGAACCTCCGCTTTGATGGTCTCATCTTCTGCGGCAAACGCTTTCTCTGTCAGAGACTTGATGACAGCGAGCGTCTGCTTTGGCCCCAGTGACTGCTCTCTGATGGCCATCTTGACAGCGGCTCAGACCTTCGTGTCATAGTACTTCTGAGAATAGATTTCAATAAGCTTGAGTCAGCGTCGACCAATGGACTTCGTTGTGCCACTGAGGTCCATGTCAAAGTGGCCAGGAAGTTTCGTCCCATCGTGACGCCGAGCCTTAGCAGATCTGTTCCGAAACCATGAGCGTAGTTGCTGTATGCAATGTGTGCATGTCAGCTGAGGTAAATGTTTGAATATAGATCACGGTGCGTACGATTTTGCGATGCTGAATTGCCGTGCCGTGCTGTGCCTTCTGTTCACTAGTCAAATCTGTGATCTCACCAAATAGCTTCTTGCGCTCTGAGAAGAGTTGGAACCACTCATGATCCAGCTCGACCCAGAACTTTCGCAGACTTCTGGCCTTCTGATTCTTGAGATAGCCGCTATATTTCTTCTCAAGGAAGTCGCATTCCTCATTTGTTGTTTAGCGTCGAGCAGGCATATTGTCGAATCTAAAAAGGAGAGACATGTGAGCATGAGCAAGCCTGAAGGAAAGGGCAATGATACATTACGAATGTGCCACGATGCATCGCCATGCTGTAGCTGTGCTTTTAACTTTGCATGCTCAAGCGAATCAAAGGACGTTGCGAACAATGGCGATGACGTCCGAACAGTGGCCATCAATGTACAGAGCGTACATGAGGCATGAGCCAATTAATAAATCGTGCTCATGAGTGGCCTGATATGCTTTTAAACGAGGGCATCTGGATGAGGATTTCAGGAGCGCACCATAGATTCCATCCTCCCTGTATCCTCTCTCTCCTTCTTCCAGCAATGTTGAAGTCCACTGGTAACTGCAACGGCAAGGATCATGCTGAGCCAGAGGGTTCGAAGCATGAGAGTAATGAAGAGAATATGTTCTCATTGGAGATGATGGTGGCGGCACTGCGTCTGGTTGCTGAACAGTGCGCTAGTGAGTTCATTCCTTTTGCGATGACCATGAGCAATACTCATACTTGAAATGCAGCTGAACGCAGCAAGCGCCACCAGCAAGGTGAGTCACTAAAAGCGTCACCTCTGGGGAGGCCCTTCCTTCAGACCTAAGTCTAGCATCCTGCTTCTCTTTCAGAGCAGGAGGATGTCAGCAGTAACCCCACATTTTCAGCACTCCGTGACCGATCCCCCAGCATCAACATGGTCTCTTCTATCACAGCGACCTCCACCACATGTGATGCTTCTGGTCCTGGTCTCCGTGGAGTTGAGCAGCAGCAGCCCACATGCACATGAGGCTGAATACGCTGGCTTCCACTATTCTGATGCCGAGGAGAGGCCTGAGCGCATTCGTGATGAGGCCGGGCCCGTAGTGACTGTAGAGCAGCCGCCTTCGACGCGCTGGTACTGTATTGTCCGTGGCCATGCAGTCAGAGTGTTTGCCAGATGGTAAGTGATTCTCACTGTGCTATGTGGTTGTCTTTGACTTACATCGTAAGTTGTAATGTATACCAGGCCGAACACATCTCCTCTTGTCACCAACATGCCGGGATCCCTCTTCCAGAGATACCCTACCTTCAATGCTGCCCTCAGTGCCTTCATGGAGGCTTCTACAAATGGCCATGTTGCCGTCATCTTCGTCTGAGTCCCCTGAAGGTGGAATACTGCAATCGTGAATCGTCAGGGATGTAATGAATAGATCTGCTTGCCTGTCATGTTCTTGTGCTCCTGGCTGCTCTCCACTATGTTGCTCGCATATCCTGTCACTATAATTCTTGTGTTCTCCCAGATATGTACCCTGTTGACTGTGCTGCGTATATATATGTCAGTTTCTTGACAGTTGCGACACTCGTTCACACGCAACTCGTTCCCTACCTGTCAGACATCGAAGTCGCATGATCAGTGCTTCCTATGGTATTTGTAACTCACCCAAGCTTGCCATGGGGCATCGTGCAAAGCATCAGACTGTTGGTGAAAAGCTCGCGGCAAAGCGAGAGCGACAAAAGAAATATACGCAGTCAGCCAGGTAGGCATAGCAGAATCTGTGGTGACGAACTCACAAAAATGAATGCCCATTGTCAGGGGCCATGCAAGACGTGCAACGCAGAACAAGAATGCATATACTGCTCGTACCGGATCATCTCCCAGCCCATTCCACCACAGCATCCTTGGACTACCATCTGAGCTAATCACCATGGCACGCCATCCATTCCATCTGGGCAGTACTTCTGAAGAACCATATGACCTGGGCATATGGGCACAGCCGTTCGCTCCACAAGTCCCAGATGAGTTACGGACGATTCCGAAGCTAAACGAGCTGTTTGAGAAACCCCAACATGATGAGGACGAATTGGCATCAGGTCTTCATGTGGCACAGTTCCAACACTTCATAGAGACAGGATGGTGGAGGTTAGAATGATGGTCAGAGGACAGCGACGAGCAAGCATTGTTGGCAGAGATAAACAGTGAGATTGACTAAAGGCTGGAGGCATGGCAGCATACAGCATGCAATGACGATCCACATGGTAACGCACTAGCAGATGTCGCCCGTACCATCGGCTTAGAGTGGGGTGCAAAGATGATATGCTGCTTGAAGGTGGAGCAGCAGATTGGGACAGCGGGGTCAAGGGAGATGAACAGAGCATGGAGAGCAGGTGAACTTCCGTGGCAATGTATGAATGCACGTCGGTAGATCTGACAGAATAATTGCTGGACTGAGACATGTCAGAGTGAGTGATCAATGTCGCAAGGACAGCAGACAACATGTGATAAGTATTAGACTGAGCGTACAGTGAAAGCAGTTAAGTCGCGTAACGCCTACTGGCGCTATACCGAATGTAACTGAAATATACTGTCCTTTTGTGCAATTCTCAATCACTTTGTGCCGCAGTGCAAATCACACAGTGCTAGTGCTTCTGATAGACTATTCTACACTGTTTATTACCTATATCATGGTTTTCTACGGTGTGCTGACTGAAAACCAAACTGGTCACCGATTTCAGTATGGTTAATATCATGATGCTGATTGGCTTGACGCGAGACGCGTCGAGCACATGCTTCCTTTCCCATCATGCTCGTGACGTGTCAGGACAGGATTCTGATTGGATGCAAGATGCACCAAGCACTTTTTCCTGACGTGTCAATAATCTGATTGGCTGGATGCGTGACGCATCATGCACGCGCTTTTTTCCTGACGCGTTAAATCAAAATTTTGATAGGCTAGACGCGTCGCGCGTCAAGCACGTGCTTTCTTCATGGTGCATCATCCAATCTGATTGGCTGGACACACGACGCGTGGAGCACATGCTCACTTTTCTTGAATGTGAGCGCATTCTTGACAGTTTTTGACGCTTGCAGGATCATTTCCTCAGCATCGGAGAGAAGGTGGCCCACATGCCTCTGGCATGTTTGCTCATGTGGAGTAATAAGGGACTCATCGGGTGTGTCGGCCTTTTTTTCCCTATATCATCATCAATCTAAATACCCTTCAATGCTCGTAGAGTCATACCATGCCCTTGAGGTGTGCAAACCTTTCAATCTGCACATAAAAGGTTCATGTGGCTTTATCTTACAGTCAGCCCATTTGGATTTTGATGATCAGGATTTGAACAGCTTTTCACCGCATTAGAGACCTCCTCACGAATATGTCTGCATCAAAGCGGCGACGTCGTCGATGTGACCGTGACTTTCAGTTCCATGACGAATCAGAGAATGAAGATTGAGTCTCGCAATCTCGACTGCCTCCTCATGCTCTCAATAGACACACAGATTTGTACACCCGCGATCACGGACTTTCATCCCGGACTTCATTTATTGCGACAACGGCTTCCAAAACAAGTACATCTCTGACCAACGATGATGATACAGCTACATCATCTCTACCTGAAGCAGAAAGCATCTTGATTCATGATTCTACATGGGACAATTCTGGTCTAGCCGATATCAACATCGATTACATTCATGAGCTTCCGGAGATGGACGAACACTCGAAACAGCGACGACGTACTGCAGGTGTGAGTATCAAATCTCATTTCTGTCTGAATGTGCTGACAATAGTCTATTAGGATCATCCCCTCCATGAATGGATACCTCATCATGATGAATGGCTTGCAGAGCTCTTGCGCCATAAAGGCCATTGTGGATATACAGAGGAGAAATGTCAACGCTGTCAAGCCGCCACAGCCGAGATCCGTTGTGTCAACTGCGATGATCTCGCACTTTATTGTCAAGAATGCATTGTCATGATGCACAGGCAGAGCCCATACCACCATTTGAAGGTAAGCCCATCGCAACTATTCCATCATGCAATCACTGATGTTACGGCTCACAGGTATGGGCACAAACACATTTCCGGTGCAAGACTCTCAAGGACGCTGGCCTCCGCATTCAGGTCGGACACCCATCGGGCATACGCTGCTGCAATCCTGAGCGAGCCTGGGGAGATGACTTCATAGTAATGGATATATCTGGCATCCATACCGTCGGCCTCAATTTCTGCAACTGCAAAATGGCTCAACCCCACGACATTCAGCTCCTGCACGTGCAGTTATTTCCTGCCACAAGCAACAACCCAAAGACAGCTGCAACCTTCCGGCTGCTCGAGCACTTCCACCTCCTTTCAATGCAGGCAAACATCTCTGGTTTCCAATTCTATTCCATGCTTGAGCGACGCACCGATAATACAGGCCTGCACACACCCAAGGTGTGACCTTCCTAGCTTTTGTATAACATGCTGAACTCACGTTGCAGGGCAGGATCGGTACCCTGAGCTGATGCAAATGATGCGTCAGTGGCGACACCTCAAGATGCTGAAGCGCTTTGGCTGTGGCCATGATCCAAGTGGAGTGTCAGGGACTACGCCCAGCAGTTGTGTCGTCGAATGTCCGGCGTGCCCTCACCCTGACAAGAACCTCCCTGATGATTGGAAGGAAGCTCTGCCCGAGCACAGGTATGTGCTTTCATTGGCTTCTTAATCATGCCTCAATGATAATACATGTGAAAGGTGGCTCTATCGGCTATTCCTCGGCATGGACGCAAACTTCCGGCTCAAGAGGAAGAATGTCTCATCTGATGCTGCTGACCCGGGACTCAATACAGGGATTGCCTTCTTTGTTGAGGAGAAGCAATATAAGGCGCATATCAAGACGTATGGCAAGGTCATCAAGGAGGACACTAGTACATGTAACAACCATGATGCGGTGAAGCTCACCAATTTGAAGGGTTCTCAAGGTATGGCGGTGAGTGGAGTGGGGACAGTGGAATGTTCTCGCCATGATATGAAGTGGCCGTGTTCTGTCAGAGACCTGCAGAAGGGAGAGCAGTGCATTTCCCATGTGAACTTAAAGCCCGTTGCATGTTTGACTAGTATTTCTCAGGTACATCAACATGGATTATCTTTTTTGGAACAGCATACAGCAGAACACCCCCATCTCCATTGTGGTGTCATATGACATCGCATGTCAGTGGTCGACCCACTGTTGGGAACGCATGGCATTGTATGAACACCATTTCAACAGACGCACTATCACCTTCCTCATTCCGAAATTCCATCTATCCGCACATCAAGAATCGTGTCACCTTCGGTACTCATTCAATATCACACCACAAGTCGGATGCACAGACAGCGAAGCTGTGGAATGAGGCTGGGCAGCTGTCAACCCTTTCACTTCCAGCACCAAGGAGATGGGTCCTGGTTCTCGTCGAGACTTGCTGGATGACATCTTTGGTACCTACAATTGGAACAAGATTACTCGCATTGGTGCATTGTGGTAAGATTCATGTAATAGACATCATCTAATCCATTGAACAGCAGAATCCATGCTCACAAAGATCAAAAACGCGATTGAAGAGCGCAGCACCCACGTTGCTGCCTTCAAGGAGCTTTCTGCGGCTCTTCATACAGAGCACGTAGCAGAGTGGACTGTGGCCATCACCGCATGGGAGAGGAATCCATCCAAGCCAAATCCTTTCCAGATTACGCAAAGCGGTGAGTACAATAAATCATTTCGATGACTTCTACCGACATATTCAATACTGATGGCTATCACAAACTTAGGACGCAGAGCGCCGACTAAGCCTATGACCTTATAATCAAACACTTACTGACTGTTGTTGAAGTAAGGATGGACACAAAGATGATCAAGGTAAAGCAGCGCCTTGCAAGTGGGTGCTGGTGACACTATATGGATAGGCATAGCAGAGATGAGAATAAGTCTGGGGGACTTATGCGTCTCAGAGCTCTGGCTTATATACATGAGCGGAGGGACCCTTAGTACCCTGATACCCCAGAACTGCTAGCTAACAGACATTGTCTGATTGGTTACCACTACCTGTCAGACTACGTGTGTCATGCATGCCGAACCTCTGAACTACTTAGTAAGACCATGGGAATGGTATTGCCTGTAATGGCTACATCTCCGGTGGCATGGTATCTATCTACCTCATGTATGTGAACTAATATCCCCTTAAGGACATATCTCTGGTGACGTGTGTCTCCTTCGTTGGATTCTTCCGGAGTCCGACCATTGCTTCTAAGTGGGATGATATTACTGTATAAGTTAGGCTTACCTAATACCAGCGCTACTTGTCACATGTGTGGATATCACGTGATGTGTCACGTGACTAGACTTGGACCTTCGGGGTGCGTACTTCACATACCGGTTTGTTCCTTTTTGGACAGCCTAGCGCTGACGTCAAGTGATGTCTTGGTCACGTGCAGAGGTGAAAACGTGAAAATCTGTGACAATGGCTCATTTATCTCTAAAGCCATCACTCAGGCGAGCGTACGTCTCCAATTAGCAGAGAAGGATGCGGCGCATCTTCGGGATGGTGAGGTTACCACGGTTCATGACATGATTTCACCGAGCATGATGATCACGAGTGGCATAGAGTTGGAAGAAATTCAGTGAGTTTGCCCATATTCCTCGGTGTGCTTGCTAATGGCATATTCACAGGCGTCGATTGCACGAAGACACAGATGAATTAGGCTCACACTCCACTGACCTCCAGTGTGCAAAGGTGCTCGAGCGTTGGAATACACTCCAACGTCGCTATGAAGCATGGTCAGAGGTTCAGCAGCTGTATATGCCAGCAGTTGCAATCTTGCGTTCACAGGACTCCGACAGTATGTTGAACATTGTGCCTCATGCGACATTGTTCCTGCCATCAGAAGTCCTTGATAGAGTGCGATGCGACCCTTTGCTGGTGGATTGCAAATACCGTCTGAGGTGGGCACAAGCGCACGATGCACTAGAAAGCTTACGTCGACACCTCCATTTGTGAACCCACCTCTACCACATCAAGGATAGGTTCGTACGTGGTCAACGTCCCAACACGCGTGCATGAGGAATCATCGATAACATTTAAAGAAAGGTCAACACGGATGTCAAGCATTACCGAAAGGCTCGTGGTGCAGTGGAAATTCTTAGCACAGTCGTTGGGGATCAGACATGGCAGTGCGAGCTGCGTCAGCTTGATGACGTAGATATCAGAGGCATGTCTGAAGGTCTTTTCATGGAGACCGAGGGCCACTGCACTCTGTCGTGGATTTGGCAGATTCCTGGTGTTGGCCCTGTTGATAGCAGCAGCGAGGATCAGGGAGTTCAAGAAGGTGAGTAGAATGTTTTACCCAATGTGCTGTGCTGTGCTGATCGCTGCTATAGCACTATGTGTCGAATGGTGCAGAACACGGGCACGGGCCCATCATTGGTCTGAAGAATGTCAATTACTGAAAGAAGAAATGTGGCGTGTTGTGCAGTATCACAACTACCAAGCTGGATGGTGGCTGAGCCTCATAGGGAGAAAGCCTGCCAGCTCGGATGAGAACCAGGAAAGAATGACCGCATATGCATTTCGTCAAGCAGAGCTACGCACGTTGATGGGAAAGTTCTGTGAGAATTCATGGAGGCGAGTTGATGAACAGCTGAAGTCGAGTGTAGTACTACGTACTGCTGATGATGCAGAAGAACCGCACCTCTAATATGTCATGACATGACATTTCTGCAGTTGTATATTATTACATGTATATGTACATCTCCTGACAATCGACAAGTTGTGGCAGGACTGTTACAACATATGGCCGATTGTGAGCATCGTCACCGTTGCATGGCGCAGAGGAGGCAGAAGAACTATGAAGAGGAGGATGCATCAAGCCTCTCATTCTCAATGGATCACTCCCGCTGCACGGCGCAGACATGGCGGGAATAATCATGAGAAGGATGATGCATCATCCTCACTGCATGATGCAGACATGGCAGGAAGAACCGTGAGGAGGAGGATGCATCATCCTTACTGCACGATGCAGATGCGGTGGAAATAACCATGAGGAGGATGATGCATCGAGCCTCAGGTTCTCGATGCATCACTCTCGCTGCAAGGCGCGGACACAGCAGGAATAATTGTGAGCATGATGCATCGAGAACCTGAGGCTCAATGCATCACTGTCACTGCAAGGCGTGGACACGGCGGGAATAATCGCGAGCATGATGCATCGAGCCTCAGGTTCTCGATGCATCACTCTCGCTGCAAGGCGCGGACGCGGCGGGAATAATCGCGAGAAATGATGCATCGAGAACTCGAGGCTCAATGCATTACTGTCGCTGCAAGGCGTGGACACGGTGGGAATAA
>NW_024468558.1:118836-123479 GCF_001632365.1 Laetiporus sulphureus 93-53
GAGCATGATGCATCGAGAACTCGAGGCTCAATGCATTACTGTCGCTGCAAGGTGTGGACACGGTGGGAATAATCGCGAGCATGATGCATCGAGCCTCAGTTTCTCGATGCATCACTCTCGCTGCAAGGCACGGATGTGGTGGGAATAATCGCGAGCATGATGCATCGAGCCTCAGTTTCTCGATGCATCACTCTCGCTGCAAGGCGCAGATGCGGCAGGAATAACCGTGAGGAGGATGATGCATCATCCTCACTGCACGGCGTGGATGTGGCGGGAATAACTGCAAGGCACGGACGTGGTGGGAATAATCACGAGCATGATGCATCGAGCCTCAGTTTCTCGATGCATCACTCTCACTGCAAGGCGCAGACACGGTGGGAATAATCGCGAGCATGATGCATCGAGCCTCAGTTTCTCGATGCATCACTCTCGCTGCAAGGCGCAGATGCGGCAGGAATAACCATGAGGAGGATGATGCATCATCCTCACTGCACGGCATGGATGCGGCAGGAATAATCGTGAGGAGGATGATGCATCGAGAACCCGAGTTCGATGCATCATTCTCGCTATGCTGCAATAATCCAATAATCAAATGTGGTACTCACCGAAGTGACAATGCAATGATAAATTATGAATGTCTGTAGTAAGTGCTGAAGCATACAGATATCACTGTACTGACGGGAAGCCCTGGCGCATACATAAATGGTCAGCATGGCCAGCTGGCCCAGAGCAAGAGAAATGAGGTGGCGAATAGGTGCTAAAGTGCGCAGAAATTGGCATACCTACATTACCAGACAGGCGACGTCACACAGCGTAGGACAGGAAGAACAAAAAGATTCCAATTCTGGAAAGGACAGAATGATGGGGGAAACTGAGTTGTGAAGTAGTCGGAGGCGCTGACTGGTCAGGGCGGGAAAAGAGCCCTGATACGGGAAGAGCAGGGATGATGGCAGAAGCGTGGGCTTCGTGATGAATGGGGCACACCGAATCACGGAGGGAGGCCGGCGTGTGGGTTGATCAATCACATGCAAGGACCATGTGATGCATCATGGTGTGAGGGAGGAGGCCGGCGCGAGGAACTGCAATACAAAGCAGAGGATGCATCATCAGCTGCTACAATTGGAGCGAAATGATGCATACTATAATGCTATGGCTGTGGGGATTGATATAATACCCTGTTGGCTGTGAGGGTAGGGATGATGAATCACCCTGCCAGGTACAGGTGGATTGTATCCTCGACGGCTGCCGCAGCATGATCAATGATCGATAAACTTTGTTTTGGCATGATCTCTGCTACTGACATTGCTGTTTGTTGTGCACGGAGGAGCAGTTGGGCATGATCAGCAGACTCGGGTAGCCAGACCTTGGGCACTGCTGTGCCCTGCTGTTGGATGTCTTCCAATTTGAGGAGTGCTGCTCGCATATGCTTGCAGGCTCCACCGCATGATGCGAAGTCTCTACAGCTGCACTGACCAGTGCCATTCATGTGCAAAGTGACAGTATACATCACAGAAGAATCCTCGGAGGCCAACGCAAGTGAGGAATAGCATGAGAAGGTTAATATGGACCCCGTTGCATCCACAGTGGGTGAGCCTATCTGCCTGTGAGCAAACAGAGCTGTAGCTGCTTCATCACGGGTGCAATCTGGTTCCAGGTATGCTGCATGTTCATCTGTATGTTGTGATCCATTGTTCTTCTTGAGAAGAGCATGCCCTCCAGGAATCAAATAAATCTGCTCTGCACATAAGTGAGCTGCCTCTGCTTCCATCTCACGTTGAGAGATAACTGATGGCAAGATCTGGCTGACAAGCATCGACAGAAGCACATCGACACAAAGACGACGCCCCCCACGCTGCCAACGCCGTGAGTGTTTTCGTTTTAATACTCCATTAAATGATTCGAGGTGATTCGTTGTCAGCAGGACACCTTTGAGATCGCAGTCGAGGATGGTAGCAGCCTTTTGTCGACCGAAATTGGACCAGCTTTGCCACAGTGCATCGGTCGTCCAGTAATTTAATAGGTAGTCACGAAGATGGGTGATCCCCTTTTCGGCAATGCTTGAATGTTCATCGGCATCGCGCATTGTCTCCAGGACATTGATCTCCTGCTGAATAATGGTATGTGCATCATCTAGAGTCATTGTCTCTATGAGAGACACTTCCACTCTGCGTAGCTGGTTCTTGATGTCTAGGTGTGCCGGTGAATTCCCCTTGACAGCCTTGTTCCGATGGTTCCACCAGGACTGACACAAATGAAACTTGCAGATCAGCAGCCAGATTCCTGAGAATACTGACACGAGAGCACCTCGTTCCATCAGATCAGTATCTGTGATGGCAACATATACCATGAAGGGCCCACTGCGGCTCTTCTCCAGTGAGTTTTTCCACTTTTTCAGTAGTCTCTCGAGGACTTCCGTGTTATAGCCAGCAGCTGTATGGTGATTTCCGGAGGGTGCAGAGAACTGGAGAAAGGCAAGTGGTATGCCCTTCCGCTCCTCATCAATTGCCATGATGATGAATAGCAGAATCTTTTTATCGCATATGCCGAACGTCCCATCAAGGATGATCTGCGATTTATTGGCATATTGCCAAGCTGCTTCGCGCATCTTCAGGGTAGCGATGCACACTTCGAAGTGTTCACCCCGACTGGCC
Source organism: Laetiporus sulphureus 93-53 (assembly GCF_001632365.1). Lineage (NCBI taxonomy): Eukaryota > Fungi > Basidiomycota > Agaricomycetes > Polyporales > Laetiporaceae > Laetiporus > Laetiporus sulphureus. The sequence continues at coordinate 121,488 of NW_024468558.1, forward strand.
CTTGGTGAGTAATGAAAGACAGCGTCGGCAAGTACAGAGTTGTAGCGGGGCGACATCAGATCGAGCCACTCATCAATATTGATGTGTGCCGGTACTGTGGTATCAACACCATGCATGCGATTGTGTTGGCGGTACAGTGATCGTGTGTCGCTGGCCTCCAAGAACCATCGAAATGGAGCTTTGACATCATAGTGAGCGCTCGAACTCATCTCTGGATAGGATCTGCAGCTGACAAGACTTCTGTTTCTGTCCTGAATGTCAGACAGAGTGGCTCCTGCTTCTAGTTGCTCTAGAGTGATATGGTATACTGATGGATGAAGGGGGACTTTTGGTATCCGTGCGATTAATGCTTCCTGACATGCCAGATTATGATCTAGGAACCCGCGAACATGTAGAATGGCACGTGATGCAACAATCAAGGTGATCTCGGCATGTGCCAGACAACCAGTGAAGTCAAATGCGGTATGTCGCTTCTTGGAGCCATGAATGGTATGATCATAACCGCAGTCACTGTAAACTAGATCAGCAAGAACACCCTATATCCATGACAGTAGGTTGCACACACCACTGAAGAAGAACTCGTCTCATCTGTGTGGCCTTCTTTTTTTCTCCACTCACTCTGGTCCACCTCACACTCCATCGGTTTGCCAACGTCTTCTGAGACTCCCAATCCAGATCATGCATGGCCAATAGTGCTGCAGCATCCCGCTGCTCGCTTTGATTGTCTGCATGGAACTCTCTGGACAATGGTGGTTGTCCTCCAGCATATAGGTCCACGATTGCTTTTTTCTGGCCTTCGTTGAGCATAAGCTTTTGAATATAGACTTCAGATGCGATGCTATGTGAGGTGAGTCCGCCTTTTTCACCGCTTGCTTGCTTGACTGACAGATTTTGCCAAATATTCCGTTGCATCTCGTCTCAGTAAAGATACATATGTCGCCAAGAAAGGACAGTCAGGTAAGTGTGATAATGAACATAAGGAGTGCAGTGATGGGGACGACGATGAGAGCAACAACGATGGATGCAGGCACGACGAGGGACTTAGGGGACGGTGTGCGCCTATATACAGGTATTAGTATATTTTACATCATACACTAGTATTGCACTGAATAAATATATTCAATGCTATGAACAGTGTAGTCTACATCATGAGCACAGTGACGAGGACAATGACGACGAGAGCGACAACGACGAGAGCGAACGACAGTGAGACGAGGGACTTAGCGCGCGAGCAGGGACATGCGCGCGCCTATACACGGGCATTATCTTATCGCCACTCTTCCAAAAACAGTGCCATCTTATCTTATCGTAGTGTTGCCACGGTCTGGTCCGGTTTGGTTCGGTGTGGCTATGATGGCTCCCACCTCACCAACGGCTCGGCTAAGCTCCAATCGTAACAGCTAACCCACGGTTCGGTCTGGCGTCGGCTCGGTCACGGCTGTAGCTGTGGCTACATCCCAAATAGGTAACTGTAAGTGTACAGACTGAAAAATCTACTCGACAACACGACATAAGCTCATGAGCAGTGCATGCACATCCTCAGAGTTCTCCATTTGAGCTGATGAGATGTCACAAAGCTCCCTGAGTTCCTCTTCTCGTGTCAAACCATGTGTGAATGTCAAATCAATCCCCTTCCGAGCTGAAAACTTGAGCACCTGGAGGGCTTCCATTAGCTGCAGCTTGATACGGTTACGCCGTGCTGCCTTTGTTTCCTTTGCAGAGGAAAAGATACGCTCGCATGGAACTGCTGAAGCTTGAATAGGTAGGATGTCCATTGCAAGAGCGAAAATTGTTGGAAACCGATGACGATTTTCCTGGCATGATGATTAGCATCAGCCGACAGAGTTACTAATAAAACTTCAATTTCAACATTACCTGCCAGTATTGCAGAGTGTTCGAGGAAAAGCTTTCATCCAGAAAGTATGACTGAACTTCGGCTTCCAGACTTTGTTGCTGTGGTCTGCGCAATCGCATACGATTTCCCAGGCCAAG